>NC_047513.1:17269499-17297217 GCF_902827115.2 Pseudochaenichthys georgianus | reverse complement strand
CCCTCAAATCTAGTATTGGCCGAATTCCGTTCCCTCCTCGTTTGGGAACGAGGAAATACTTGGAATAAAAGCTGCTCTGACTCTGCTCGGCGGGTACTATAGCAACACATCCTCACTCCCAGGTCGGCCTATGTTGACGTTATGTCAAGTCCCCTGCCGGCTTTTTCCAACGCAAGGGGGGGGGGGGCCTTAGCGTCCATTTTCAACGCAAGGGGGGGGGCCTTAGCGTCCATTTTCAGCTTTCCGGGATGTCCATGTGCTTCTATGGACGCTCATGGAAGCACGGCATTCGTTTGTGTCGACTGCCCTTAAAGGCAATGTGAGCGTCCATTCTCATTGGATAGCGGAGAATTGTACACCCGGAAGTAAATATTCCCCTTACTGACGATTGATTTTACAGTGATATCTGCACTACTCATCGACTAAAAAACACCAGATTATCCTTGTTAATTACACAACATTGATTGGTTTAAATTGTGTGCAATGCTTTTGTATTTTTCCCCTTCGATTCGGAGAAACAAATCTTTTTTCGGAGTAAAGGATGGCAGAAGACACTACACTACCCAGAATCCCCAGCTATCATTTCTCCCTGCAGAAAAAGAAAACATGGCCGAACTTCGTTTTATTCTGGGTGTAAAATGCCTATTTTAAAGTTAGTTTGGCCATTAAAATGCGTTTTGATGTCATTTGATGCGAGAAATATGAGTTGTTATTTCAGATTATGTGTGCAGTGGATGTACATGATCTTTAGTTTGCTAGTTATTACGAAGATTACTTCAGGAAATTGCGTCCAACGTTTTCATTGTTACCAAGGTGGTTGCTAGGGACGCTGCTATCGATATTATTTCTGTTATGTTGTGTAACTGTTTAATGGTGTTATCTTTATTGCTACCCCCTTCCCCGTCAATGTATAGTGTTGGTCCACAGCGCAAACATATTAGTTTAACAAAATCCGCATCTAAAGATACGTTATTTCCCCCTCTGCAATTCCAGTCTCACATCTCACAGCACATCGTCATTAACAAATACCGGAAACAGACCGAAAACATTTAAAAAAAAAATAATAATACCTTATTCCGAGTGTGCTTGCTTTTCTCTTTGAAAGTCATCACATAACGGCATTGTAATACACGGTTCGGCTGCATTAAATATTACATATCTGCCGTAGTTCTGTATTTATAGCAACACTAATTCGGCTCACTTTTATATTTGATCCAATTGGTAGATAGGCTGTATTTACACCATAAAGGTGCACAGATGATATAAAGAGACACCTGGTGGTTAAAGCATGTTATTGAATTTCATTATTTTTATTATTAGATATTAATAGGATCCCTATAAAGTATATTCATTACTCGTTATTCTCTACTAATAGTTAATTAAAGACTGTATATAATGACTATTTTGCACATCCCGTTCAAGATTTCAAGATGTTCTAAGGTTTATTGACATATCATTTAGGCCTACACAACTATGGTGTAGTTCTGCACTGAATGAAAAACTTGGGTCGCAGGTTCCTCAACAGTGCATTACAAGACATCTATCAATATGTGTGCATACCTCCAGCAATGTTAACTATGTTGAAGCACTTATTTTAACTGATATTATACATAATGTATTATACTCATTAGATGTATGCAGATATTTCATCTCCGGCCTTGTCAGGTATTGAACAATCAATAAATAAAGAACACAGAATTGTTAAATATAAAACACAGAATTTGTGTGATTATACTAAATGATTTTCAAATAAACACCACTGCATATTTAACTGTTACACATGCTGATGTAACGCAAATGTTCCAACTTGGGATCAATAAAGTATATCTTATCTTAAGCTGATCGATGGCTACTGCCATATTTGCAAAATGTGCCTCTGAACCTTGACAAGTGCATGTTTCAGGCTTATCAATTAATGTAATGTAATGTAATGTTATCAATTAACAACAGGAGGGGTCACAAACATAAGTCCAGCTGTTAAATAAAGCTCTTCTGACCTTAGCTGGCGTGTGAGTATATATATTAATACTGCCCATTATGGGCACCAGCAATTTTCACCCATTTATTAATTATATGTTTTAAATGTGAGTGTTTCCTGTCCCCTAAACCTCCAGGGATGTACACAGTTTAATACTGGCAACTTCTTATTATGGGAAATACGAAAACGTCTTTTAAAACTACAACTCCCAGTAGAGACGTGCCATAGAGAACATGTTGCGAAACAGAATAGCCAGCATGTGTAGTTCTGGGTACGGGGTGGGGGAGGGGGGGGACGCGGTGGACCCGTTCAAATCCAGTTTTGAACAGTCTGCCGTGGTTCCATCCCATTTCAAGTGCTGTTCGAGGCTCGGTAACCCTCGGAGCACACTCTCCAATCACAGAGCTTGAGGACTATCACGGGTTTGTCAAACAGAGCACATGGTGTAGTCCAAACGATAGCTGGGGATTCTGGGTAGTGTAGTGTCTTCATTGCCTTTAAGGGCAGTTGACACAAACGAATGCCGTGCTTCCATGAGCGTCCATAGAAGCACATGGACATCCCGGAAAGCTGAAAATGGACGCTAAGGCCCCCCCCCTTGCGTTGAAAATGGACGCTAAGGCCCCCCCCCTTGCGTTGAAAATGGACGCTAAGGCCCCCCCCCTTGCGTTGGAAAAAGCCGGCAGGGGACTTGACATAACGTCAACATAGGCCGACCTGGGAGTGAGGATGTGTTGACTATAGATATAGCCCTCTTTTCTAGGAGTGAGAGAATCTCTCTTTCCAGAATATGGGCTAACTCTCCTCGGGCTTGTGAATACAGAATACCCGAGAAGCGAGGGGGGGTGACAGCGAATTGGAGTCTGTAGCCCTGTGTTACTGTCTTGAAAACGCAAGCAGATGTTGTGAGCATCTTCCACTGCATGCTCCTTAGAGCCAGCGGAGATGTCACGTCTCTTACCCTCTGAGTCTCTATTTGTTGTGTTATGGGGCCCTCTAGTGTCTGAACACGGTGGTACCCCATTTCGACAATCCCCACCGACACTGCGCATGCACATGACGGTGGTGCCTTCAGAACTCCAGCCGGCACTGCCCGTGCGCGTGACGGTGGTGCCTTCACAGACCCGTCTATTATCCGCCTTGTGAGAGAGGCCGTAGCTGCTCTCAGAAGGGGAACAGTTGACAGACTGTTTATTTTTTTTATTGTTTTTTCTATTCATTTTTTTTGAGCTGCACCCTTGGCCTGAAGCCTGGATGCGTCAGCGGAAAATGGTTTATGTGAGAAACAACAACAATATTGTGACATGTGTTTTTGCGGACTTGAGGATGGTGTTGAGGCATCTCTCGAGGCGGCGGGAACACATCTAGAGCTGGGGAACCGTGGACTTCCAGCTCTGTCACAGAAGGGAGAAGGGGGGGCTGTCAGGCCGCCCGCTTCTTCTTCCTCGACTGCTGGCCGAAATTCTGGGTTGGCTGCGCCTGGGCTGCAGCCGGGACCGGAGATTTTCTAGGCCAACTCACCCTCGTCTCCTGCCTGGGCTGGGGACTCGGGGCGGGCTGCGACCTCTGCTGTTTCGGTACTTTGAACCAAGCAGGGTTCGAGGCAGCTTGGGTGAAGGACTGCCGCTGTGAAGGCAGCGGCTGGACCCTTCGAGGGAGACAGAGGTGGAGGGCCTCGTCCTCTTTCTTTTTCGACTCGCATCTCCTCTGCATGGAGGCGAGAGCGGAGCCGAAAATCCCCTCGGGAACGATGGGCATGTCTAGCACATCCTCCTTTTCCCGGTCTGGGAGGTTGGTGAGGTTGAGCCATCTAGCTCTTTCCTGCACCACCATGATCCCCATTGCCTTGCCCGTGGCCTGGATGGCGCAGCGTTGAACACAAAGACAAATGTCTGTGATCGCGGCCATTTCGTCCAGAACGGCCGGTCCAGGATTGCTTGACAGATACTCGCAGAGCTCCGCTTGGTATGCGGTTAGCAGCGAGGAAACGTTCAAAGCCCTGGCGGACAACGCTGCGGCTCAGTAGGACCGTTCAGTCATGGTCGACTGGAATCGGTCCGCCTTCACTGGCAGCGTGGGGTTCCTGCTTGGTGACGGGACCAGCCTCGGTAGGAGGTGGGCTGCCACCAGCGGTTCCATAGGCGGTATGCGGAGCAGGCCGAGCCTCCCCATACCGTCACAGTCTAGGGAGGAGGCACCCTGGATTGGGGCCTTGTTGCTAAAGGGCCAGTCTCTCCACGAGACCGAAACCTCATCCAACATCTCCGGGTAGACCGGAAGGAGTTGCCTCTTTGTCCTCGTTGCTTGGGGAAAATGTTTCCCCTCGTAACGGGACCTGGAGGTCTCCTTGGCCATTTCGGGCCACGGGATGTCTAGTCTGGACACGGAACGCTGACACACGGCTAGCAGGTCCATGCTCAGACAGGGCGAAGATGGTGTGCTATCGCCCGGGAGAGCAGCCATCGCTCCCGGCTTTGCGGCCTGAGCCGATGACATGAAGATATCGTCTTCTTGCTCATCCGAATCAAACAGGAGGAACTCAGAGGCATCCTCTTCGTCCTCCATATAATCCAATTCCAGGACATCCTCCGCGGGCGAAACCATGGTGAGGTCCAGCCGGGAGCCCCAGCTTGGTAAAGCGTGGGAATCCGTTCCCGCGTCTCTTGCCGCCACCGGGTCCCAGCCTGACACGGCGCGGGACTCCGGTTCTGCAGCTGCCGCTGTTGATGAGCACCAGACCGCCCCCGCGTCTTGATTGCCAGCCGGCAAATCAACGGACATGAGGGGGTCCTGTCCCGACAAGCTAGCTTGGCGTGCTAACCGTCGTCGAGAAAAAAGTATTACCAACTTGTCTTTAATCCGGAGAAAAAAGGACGGTGTAGGTCTTTTTTCTCAAAGAATATTAACTGGTGTGTTAATATTCTTTTAATCCTTTCCTCCTCCGTGAGAAAGAGAAAAGAAAAACGTCCTCGCTACCCTGGTGTCGGTAGTGAGGGAAAGCAAGCTAGCGACAGGTGTGTTGCTAGCTTGAAAAAATCAAAACATTACCTTAATTCCCGAGGAAGAAACGGCGAGGTCGATTATAATACTAACTGGTGTGTTAGTATTAGCAGTCTTCTTGCGAAGCAGGAAGGAGTAGCCGGCGAGCGCCCGTCGGCCGAAATTTAGATTTGGGTTCAGTCTGTGGACTGTTAAGCTAGCCCGGCTACCATAGAGATGTGCTCTGAAGCGAGAAGAGGTGTTTGAATGACACATGCGACGTAGCGCAAGCTACTTATAGGGGGTGGATTCCCCTGACGCTGACGTCATGATCACCAGCCCATCAGGATTGGCGTAATGAGATTGATGCTTCTGTTTGCTCCGCGATGAGACGCATCCCATATTGAGACATCGAACGGAGTGTTATGAATGAGAACTCTTTCCTGAGTCTGAACTTGATATTTTGAGTCTGAACTTTAGCATTCCAGTTAGCTTTACATGATGCAACATCAACATCTGACGAGCAATATCTCTCATAAACCAACTTTAGTGAAGTTTAGAAAGAGGGGGCAGGTAAGGAGAGATAGTTAGAGGAAATTATTTTCCACAGTTGGTCACAGACTGAAAACTCATCTCTTTCAACTCCACTTCTAGCGATAGAATTACTAACAAAGAATTGCTAACAGAGCACTTATATACTAATAAAGGACTGGCTTATCTAAAGCCAGTTGAGTAGCACTTGAAATGTTTTTGCTCTATGAAACCTGATGTACTTATATGATTCTGTTTTCTTCAAGGTTGTATCTTCCTGGTCGAATGCACTTATTGTAAGTCGCTTTGGATAAAAGCGCCAGCTAAATGCAATGTAATATAATGGTAGCACAAGCCAGTGCGTCATAGTTGTACGAAAACTATACAAAAGTCCTACATGGATTAGCACTCTACACAGCGCAGACTTGATTTCTTGTGACTTTAGAAGAGGTTAGTTTGTTTTCAAGTTTTTTCTTGAAAACACTTTTGGTATCCATTGTTTTCAGAGAAAGGCCTTTTGAAATCCAAGTTCCTTGCTTATCTTCTACCATTCCATTCATTATACAATTAAATCTGGTTAATATATTACTGAAGTGCAAGAGATGGCTTTCAGGATTTCCTTTCTTCACAACATTTTATTTCTAAATGTTGTTCTTTCAAATATACATTTTTGTCAAATCGAACCAATTGTATGGGTTATGATTGAACCAAAACCATATCAATTAACATAAATTCCACGTTAAAACTTGTAGGTTGTGAAAGTATGCGTTGTGAGTGTGTGTGCGTCCCTTACTGTGCTGTACATCTATGTGTGTTCCATTGTTTCAAATCGGAGGACTATCCATCACCATTAGGCTGAAGCAGAGAGCCTGACTCACACTGAGGAACAATCTAATTCCGCTAAAAACACCTCTCTTCCCCACTCTCTTCTTCACTTTCCCTCATTGTCGGGTTTCTCCGCTTCACCTTCTCAATTTCTCTCCGCCTCCACATCTCTCTGCAGGATTGAAGCAACAGAGTTCAGCAGATGAAAACTTCCCAAGCATGTCTGCAGTAATACCTCAGACACACACATGCTGTGCTACAAACACAGAGGGGACACACTCTTGCACTATAGTGTTCGTACTCAGCCCATGTGTGTGTAGTTTTCATTCTGTAAGCAGAGCTGGATGTGAGACGAGAGCCTCTTCAACTTGTCTGTCTGGGGACCCAAAGAAAAACAAAGTAACACGCTGCAGGTTTCCATTGCACTCGTGGATTTTGGGCTTAAAAAGTTATGGAATAAATAATGTATCATAAATAAACCTTTATAACTCGAAAAAGCCAAAGCTAGAAGATGCACAGATTCACACTAAAGCTCTCACTTTAATACAAGCCTACATTGCAAGCATTGTCTGTTGGTTAAAGAACTCTTGGGGCTTGTGCATCTGTCCTTTTTCAATCATTATTTGTGTGAGAAGATCTTCTATTCTGTAACACCACTGTAATAGCAAGGAAACTGATTGTGCTTCTAGTTCCAACAACTTTAGCAGAGGGATTAGCATTCTCTTCAACTGATGTTCCTCATTTAACATGCATTTGCATCAGTTGTTTAAACAGATCATTGGATATAAAAAATAACCAATGTTCAAGGACTACAATCAGGATCAAGCCCAACACACTAGATCAGAGCGTCACTAGTTTGGAAGTGTCGGTTCAAAGCCAGCATACATTAACAAATAGACCAAAGAATATTGTAAGGGCCTCACAAACAGTGCAATGCAGATCTTGAAAAATCATGTTATGCAAAGTTGACGGTAAACCAGAGCACGGACACCAGAAAAAGAGTCAAAGTTTTGTGGTTTTCTGCCATTATGCCTCAGAATTTTAGACAAGTTAAAGTTCTGCAGGTAAGCTAAAGACTGAATATGTATATGTACATGTATATAAGATGAGAGTATACTTCAGCAACAATTTTCTAAACGGAAACATTTCATTTGTTTATGACCTGGACAATTTGAAAAACATGTGTTGCTATACATTGCAAGGAGTAATGGGCTAATCAACACTTTAAATCTGCAAGGGAGACATTAAATGTAAAAAGCTATTTGGGGTGTTTGGTTTCAGAGGTAATTAGTCTATCACTGTGCAAATCTGCAATGCAGGGAATAATTGTATGTACAGGTCATTGAAATGAATGCAAATTAAAAGTTTAACAGCAGATGGAAGCTGGGAGGAACATTAGCACAGTAAACTTTTGGTCTGTGGATATGTTTAGCAAATGCGCCTCAATGGTAGGAGGCCGATGAGGTCAGCGGGCCGGGGGGGGTGAAGAGAGCTTGTCCTACCACAGAATTAAGCCCATGGCGCATGTGGCTAAGCAGAAAGTTCATCATCACCATCATCATCCCAGCACCACACCCTTCCACTGCAGCTCTTAGCACTAATCAGCCATCAATGCAGTCATGTCCATTACCCCGTAAAGACCCAGAACATTCTGGTCAAACACTGATTTCCCAGTATGGCTCTCGATGATTTGTATTGTAGGTAAAACCTTCAGGTTCAAGAAGAGGTCTTACCCTCAGGCTGTTTTACCGATCGATAAAGATAGTTCATCTGATGATGCACTGACTGTCAAGCTCAGTCACTTTACCAGAAAAAAACGCAACAGAAAATGTAACTTTTTAGTGCCGTCAGATGTTGACTTTTTTTTAAATAATGGGTTATACTTTCATGTATGTGCATCGATTGCAACTGCCCAGTTTGTTGACACTGCACACTGAATATCTTGTATGTGTGGCATACAGAGCCATCAGTGGGTTGATATACCTACATTATTAGTAATTACATGGTTAACATGATTTGCAAGCTCATGTTCAGAGTGTGGTGAGAATTGTCTGTGTGTTTTCTGATAAGGAATGGTTGGTTTATTGTTGGAAAAATGTAGTGTTATCTAGCAGTATGTAGTGTCTAACTCCGACCAGCAGAGGGCGCGTTCGCTACACGGTGTTGGGGACAAAGAGAAGTCTCGCGTGAATACGTTCAGAGAACGTAAACACACACTTGATTGAAGTCACGGTGTGTGTGTGTGTGTGTGTGTGTGTGTGTGTGTGTGTGTGTGTGTGTGTGTGTGTGTGTGTGTGTGTGTGTGTGTGTGTGTGTGTGGCGAACTGTGATAATAATATATATATTTTGTTCTTTGCAGGTAAGAACGGAGAGTTGGAATTGTGTAATTGATGAGTGAATATGAAGCTTAGCGCAAGTTCAGACAGGAAGACCTAACACTCCGTATTGCGCGTCATGGCAATACTTGCTCCCTGCATCTAAATGACAGGGAGCGCCTCTCCTCAGCTAAACCTATCACGCCCCTTCATTACAGGGCTAATCATCGCACCTGTTAACCCCTCTATATATGCTCTCCCCTGTTCTATCAGCTGTCTTCCAGGTGTCAACGCGCAAAGCTGGTAGTTTATACTCCTCTTACGCCTTTAAACACTGGATACAAAAAACAAAACAAACGCTCAAACATGCCTAATTCAGACTCTTCAGAGGACTTACCTTTTTCGAAGGATCTCGATCCCATCTCCGATACCCTTTCAGAGGCAGCATCCAACTCTGTAACTCATCGTCGCTCCAGCTCCCGTCTGAGCGCCCGCAGCGGCTCTCGCTCAGCAGAAGCAGAATTCCTCATCGCCCACCTCCAGAAGCAGGGCATCACCCCAGCCCCAGATCTCCTGCTGTCTCAGCTCCGTGATCTGGCGGACCAAGCCTCCGGCGCGGTCTCTCAACCCAGGCCAGCAGCCCCAGCCAGCCCCCCCGGAAGAGGGCGCGCTCGCGGCCGCGGGGGCAAAAGGCTTAAAAAAGCGAGTCCTCCAGGAGCTCGCCCGGCCAAAAAATCCCACACTCTCCAGGTTCACTCCAGCGGGGCTCAGCAGCCCAGCACCGCTCAGCCCGGGAGCTCCGGCACTCAGCCCCCGTTCGACAGTAGACTAGCCAATACGCTGCAATCTTTGGCAAGCTCCATGCTATTAATAGACGCTCGCCTCCAGTCCATGGAGAAAAATCAGGCCGGAGCTTCAACCTCTCTGGCGGCCCCGCCGGGCCAGGATTTTACAACCGGCGCGATAGCTCCCGTTTACACCCTGACTTCCGCCCTCCCGGCTCCTCTCTCAGGTAGGCCCTATATCCCCCAAGCCGCTAACATCTCCTCACGGCTCAGGGCAAAAATCCTTGACGGGAAAGACATCAATTTGGTCAGCCTCATCCTGCCTTCCCCGGAGTGCGACAAAGCCATCGCCACGGGAGGAAGCATTACTGCGGTATTTAAATCCGCAGACCCCCGGCTCCTCAAAGACCTTTCGATAGGACAATTTCTGGTAGCATTCAGCATTTTCCGCGATGTTCTCTGCACAGTTTACCCTGGAAGGAGAGCGGAATTAGACGCCTATTTGGCCATGATCGGAGATCTTCACTTAAAATATGGGAAACTAGTTTTCTATCAATACCACAAAAGCTTCTCCAGCAAAGCAGCGCTACACTTAGCTCATAGCAACATCCGCCTGGACTGGTCCGTGCTGGATACCGAGCTGCTCGTTATGGCTACCGGCGGGCAACAGGTAGTTTCATGCATTAGCTGTGGAGCGCAGGGCCACACCTCTCCGCTCTGCCCTTCAGTACCTCTCTCCGGGTCTAGCGTTTTCCCCACGCAGTATCCTGGGAACATCAAAACAAACCGTCAGTACGTGCAGGGAGGCCCACCCGAGGTCAGTCTGCCCCAGGCGCCGGCTCATTTTCCCGCGCCAGAATCTACGTGGTGGAAAAACCTTTTAAAACATCACCCATCGACTCCCATTAACACCACACATTTAGCAGCTGCACTTTCGACTCACCCAAATCCCGTGTTCGTTGACTATCTGCTGTCAGGGCTCTCTCAAGGGTTCAGGGTAGGGGTTCTCTCTCCCCCCTCAGTGACTCTAGTGGCAAAAAACATGCAGTCAGCCGCCAAAGAACCCACTATAGTCTCTCAGCTCATAAAAAAAGAGCTCAACAAAGGATATTTAATCGGTCCTTTCCAGTCCTCTCCGTTCCCGGTGTTCCGAACAAGCCCAATAGGGGTCGCTACACGCAAATATTCCGAGAAGAAAAGGCTCATCTTCGATCTGTCCGCTCCTCGCGCTGGGCCGTTCTGCAGCATCAATAGCCTTATTCCCCCCGAGTATTTTTCACTTCACTACGCTTCAGTCGATAATGCCATTAAGCTTATCAAATTTGCAGGGCAAGGAGCGTGGCTCTCCAAAGCGGATATCACGGACGCATTCAAAATAATTCCCATTCACCCATCTCAGTGGCACATGTTCGGTATCAGGTGGGAATCAAAATTCTACTTTGCTGTCCGCCTAACCTTCGGGTGCAGAAGTAGCCCCTGTATCTTTAATTCTTTTTCCGAAGCCCTCTGCTGGATCCTCCTGAACGTCGTTAGAATCCCCTCCGTTCTTCACTTATTGGACGACTTCCTCCTCATAGATCCCCCTCGGGACAACTCAGGCGACTCTTTAGCAAAACTCCAAACATGCTTTCAGGAGTTAGGTGTTCCCCTCTCAGTAGAGAAAACGCTAGGCCCCAACACACGCCTGGGCTTTTTAGGCATTACACTCGACTCCGTAGACATGGAAGCATCTCTCCCCACGGACAAACTGCAGCGCATTCGCGACATCTCAAAAGCCTTCTGCGAGCAACAAGTTATCACCAAGCAGCAGCTTCTCTCCTTGCTCGGGCACCTCAATTTCGCCATGCGTATCATCCCTCAGGGGCGCTCTTTTATCTCCCGGCTCCTGGATACAGCGTCGGCTGCAGAAAACCTCCATGACCACGTCTTCCTAGACGAAGGCTGCCGCTCTGACCTACGATTCTGGTCCCTCCTGCTCGCACACTGGAATGGCGTCACCTTCTTCTACGACGACCTCATGTACTCCTCCGACTCCATGAGATTCTTCACGGACGCTGCCCCATCCGTGGGTTTTGGGGGGTTTTTTCAGGGAGAGTGGTTCGCAGGCTCGTGGCCTCCGACATTTCCCAGCCATGCCTCTTCCTCCGCTCTGCATGAGATCTTTCCGATCGCTGTTGCCTGCCACGTGTGGGGGCACCTCTGGCCCCGGAAGCGGATCTCAGTACTCTGCGACAACCAATCAGTGGTCGGGATTATTAACAAAGCACGCTCCCCGTGCCGTGACATCATGCCGTTCATGAGAAGCATCACGTGGTCTTCCATCACCCACAATTTCCTCATCTCCGCACGTCACGTTCCCGGCCACCTTAACCCAGTGGCTGATTCCCTCTCTCGCTTCCAATTTCAGAAGTTCCGGAATCTCTGCCCAGGAGCCAGCGCTCAACCCGTCAAGATTCCTCCCCTGCACCTCCTCTCTCTCTCCTAGATAGTAGCCCCCTAGAAAGGCACCTCGAATCAGCCAGATTCTTCATGAGGAAAGGCTTAGCCACTTCCACCCTTAAAACATACGATTTCGCTTGGAGAACGTTTGCGATGTTTTGCTTTTCCTTAGGCATCACTCTTAAACCCGTTCTCATCTCCACCGTGTGTGCCTTCATGTGCTACTGCGCCACTGATCGCCACCTCAAACCTCAATACATCCGGGGCCTCTTAGCGGGAATCCAGTTTAACGTTCGCTGTTCCGATCCCGGCTTTCCCAGCCTGTTCACAAACCAGTCTGTCAAACTCGTCCTCAAAGGTCTCATTAAAACTTACCCCCCCGTTTCAGACCGGAGACGCCCTATTACACTCTCCACTTTACACCTCATGCTCTCCAAGCTTAGAAGCGGGGTATTCTCCCCTTACATCGATGCACTACTCGACGCTCTATTTCTCCTAGCTTTTTATGCCTTCCTTAGACCAGGCGAATTTACCACCGCTTCCCTCACTTTCAATTCCAATAGAGACGTCAGCTTTTCTGACTTATCCTTTCACGCCAGCCATCTTAGTTTATATCTTAAACACTCCAAATGCGGCGGCGCCTGCTCCGTCATCGCCGCCCGCATCGATTCTCAATTCTGCCCTTATAAAGCCATGATCAAGTTTCTACGGCTTAGACCTACCTCGAACCCCCTCTCGCCATTATTCCTCATCTCAGGGAATTTTCCTTTAACACAAAGACAGTTCAACATCTATTTAAAACAAGTCCTCATTAAATCCGGGTTATCACCCCTTCTACACACGGGGCACTCCTTCAGAATAGGCGCAGCTACTTCCGCTGCCAATCAAGGCGTCTCGTCCTCATCCCTGCAACAACTCGGACGGTGGTCCTCCTCCGCTTTCTCATCCTACATCCGCCCTGACCTCAATGCCGTGCTGGCTATCCAAAGGTCTCTCCAACCTTAAACAAATTGGTACGTATGCATATAACTGGTGGTGGTTCTTAGCATGTCAGCACGTATGTTGCCCTACGGCTCATGTTCAATTCTGTTATTTAAACCTGCATGTCCAGGCTGTAAAACCTTCGGGTTGTATAATGTGTCCCTGCTAAAGCAGGTTGCCCCGCAAAAAATGTTCGGGAAGCCTCGCACGTTCCGGGCACCCGGGGCACTGGTCGGGTCGCTCGGTGCGTCCGGGTAGTCCCCGCTCACCCGGGATGCCCCGTACGTCCGGGACGCCCTGTACGGCCAGGATGCCCCCTCCGGGATGCCCCGTACGTCCGGGAAGCCCTGTGTGGATGCCCTGTACGATCCAGGATGCCCTGTACGGCCAGGAAGCCCCGTATGTCCGGGTTGCCCTGTATGTCCAGGATGCCCCGTTCTTCCGGGAAGCCCCGTATGTCCGGGTCGTGAAACCTCCGGTCCGTATTATGTTTCCCTGCTAAAGTCAGGTTACCCCGCACATTCGGGAAGCCTCGCACGTTCCGGGCACCCGGGGCACTGGTCGGGTCGCTCGGTGCGTCCGGGTAGTCCCCGCTCACCCGGGATGCCCCGTACGTCCGGGACGCCCTGTACGGCCAGGATGCCCCCTCCGGGATGCCCCGTACTTCCGGGACGCCCTGTATGTCCAGGAAGCCCCATCCGGGTTGCCCCGTCTGTCCGGGATGCCCCGCACGGCCGGGAAGCCCTGTACGTCCAGGAAGGATGCCCGGGAGGCATCAGTCGCTTATATCCTCACATGTATTAACCTCCTTTTCATCCATAGATTTCCGCCGCATCCCGCAAGGTAAGATTCACATTCAGTACTTCATCCTGCATTCTTTTGGGGGTTCATCGGAAATGGTTCTTCCCTTCCCGATTGATATCCTACTAAAACTTGGGCCTAATCGCCAAAACAACATTCATTCATTTGTGATGAACTGTCATCATTATGTTCCATTGATATAATGTGACCGATAATAAATATGTATTCCATACATCATGTCTCTCCTGATTGAAATGAAGCTTAGCGCAAGTTCAGACAGGAAGACCTAACACTCCGTATTGCGCGTCATGGCAATACTTGCTCCCTGCATCTAAATGACAGGGAGCGCCTCTCCTCAGCTAAACCTATCACGCCCCTTCATTACAGGGCTAATCATCGCACCTGTTAACCCCTCTATATATGCTCTCCCCTGTTCTATCAGCTGTCTTCCAGGTGTCAACGCGCAACCCTCCTCCACCCCTTCGCCTCCTGCTTCCAACTCAGGGCCAAGCTTAACCTTCTCCCTTCCAACCGGACCTAACCACTTATAACCACCACCAGTGTCTAGACCCAGGGGGGTTCATCGGAAATGGTTCTTCCCTTCCCGATTGATATCCTACTAAAACTTGGGCCTAATCGCCAAAACAACATTCATTCATTTGTGATGAACTGTCATCATTATGTTCCATTGATGTAATGTGACCGATAATAAATATGTATTCCATACATCATGTCTCTCCTGATTGAAATGTTATGTGTGAGTTTATGATCCCGGTTGGATTTTATGTAGTAGTGTTTATGAACGTTACTTGTTCAGCAAACGTAACGTACTGAAAATGGCTAGCCAGCAGTTAGCACTGGTGGCCTTGTTAGCTTGAGCGAGCGTGAGGCGGGAAAGTAGAACAATGAGCCGGTCTAAAGAGCCCGGACTGCTCGTGTATAGTTAATAGATAAATAAATAAGTTAAAAGAGATACATAAGTGATTTGGTTAATGTGAAAATGTTAGGTAGACATGATTGGCTGACTGTGTATCGGAGCAACAAATTGATATTGAACGTACAAGATGAAACTGGTCTGGAATAGCAATGCAACAGACATGATTATTGTTTGGATGTTGATGCAGATGTTCATTTTGTTTCTGTGTTAGTATAGTAAATACATGCAGAGAACGTAAACACACACTTGATTGAAGTCACGGTGTGTGTGTGTGGCGAACTGTGATAATAATATATATATTTTGCTCTTTGCAGAACAAAATAAAAGACTTTCAAATTAAATGTGTAGTGGAGGGCTACTTCACTCTGTACCACGCTACATATTCATGAGACAATGGCCGTTTTTTAATCTCGAGGATGCTGGCTTGGTAGTCGCGTACTTCCAAGTCACTTCCTTCAGAAACGAAGCAAGTATGCTTCCAAGCCACGGCTTGGGAAAACGAAGAAGAATGGAACAGGCTAACAAGTGTGCCACTCTCTCTCACGGTTTCAACATAAACTGTAGGCTACCGAAAATAAATACCTCACGATGTCTATCTAATTATGAACTTGCTATACTTTCACGGAACACATTTTTGGTGATAACAAATGTAACAAAGTAACATTTACCAACACATGTTCTACGCCACTACATACTTACATTTAAATGTGTGCTGCGTCGGTTCAGCCATTCTCCGCAAGGGTTTTTGAAATTGGTCCGTGCGCAAAGCATTGTGGGGATTTTAAGGACGCGAAGTCTACCCATGTGCAGCCTCGAAATTTCCCCAAACCAAGGACGCGGCCTCGGTGGAATTCCAAGTATGCTGGAGATTGGAACAGTACTTCGGCGGCACTCGATGACGTAGCATCCTTGAAATATTGGCTTGGAAGCCAGTATCCTCGAGATTGAGAAACGGCCAATATCTAATACTCTCTTGGGATGAATGCAGGTTACTTTATATGAGGACTGAATCGACAGTGCAAGACCAAAGAGGCATGCACAATCTTCCCTCAAGAAACAAAAGGTAGGGAGAGGGAGAAGGACTAGGAGAACAAGGCTTGTTATCAAGGCTGGGAGAAGGAAAATGGATAGGAGGGAGTCATTTATTTTTCAGTTCTCTTCGCATATGATTAGTTCTCTTCATACAAGTAGGAGACAACTAGGAAGATAAATAATGCATTCGAAGTAATGAAACTATGAGGATTCTGCTGGATTATAGATCGCATGCAGGTATTTGCTGGTAGAGCTCCCTCAGTCACTCATGGGCCTGGCTTTTTGCATTTAAGCATTACAAAATGTCTGCTTTGAAATGTAGTGTGAATGTGAAGCAGGGCATTGGTGGGAAATAGAGCATGCTGCAACACTGTGTGGGTAGTACCCAATTTAGGGTGACAAAGAGGCTTGGCACAGGTTAAGGCTTTTTTATATATGACTCAGCATGACAACTAATACAACATAACAAAACACCGCTGCCAACAGGGCAGGAGAAAAAGTGTGACTGTGGACACAAAGCTGCAAAGAGAAATAACAGAAGCCCACTCTGAACAGCTACACAGAAGCTAAATGATCACTTCACAAAGGAGACAAGATAGATGGACTGGCTTCAGTGGTTTAGCCGTGTGTACTGGTTTCCAAGATTTGGCAATCTGTGACTAAAATACATATTGCCCTATGGCAGGAGAAAGCAAAGACTGAATATTTCTACTGGCCATGAACCTCCTCCATTCTTGCCTGCTTGCACCAACAAGGGCTAAGCACTCAGACAGTGGAAAACTCCTGATGAAGTACTGTTGTATTCTGTAGCACTATAGTACTGATGAGACTTGTAATCATGACATTGAGGCAGGCAGGGGACTTGTAAACAGCCAAAAGTTGTTATACTGTGACTGTCATTTGCCAAATTCAAGATGACAAAAACAGTATCTTTAGATAACCAAAACCAAGGTTGAATATAACAGAACCAAGGTTACAAAGATTTAGATTTGTTTATCCTTGGTTTTAGTTTTAACATCTATTCACCCACATTTCCCAAAGGTGATTCATTGGTCATCCCACTTCAGACTGTGAGGGACTTCACTGATAGTTATGATGCCAAGTGCACGTTTCAGAATAACTAGAGGAAGAAGAGAGAGAACAATGTCACAATGTTGTTCAGCATTTTACAACCTGTACTAACGTTAGAGCCTCTAGCTGAGATGTGAAAACTGAAGTACCCACAGTCCGCAGGCCAATTCTTGATAAGGTGCCTTCCATTTTTATAAATCACAAAGGAAATACATTTTTTTGCTTGTAACGTAAAGATAGATGCCAAAAATCATGTATGTGTTAATTTGGTATCACATACTTCAAACTAAAATAGCTTATACTAGAAATATGCAGACTCTGATTATGATCCTGCAAGTGTTACACAAGTATCTGCTGCTGTACGACCACACTACAAAGCAGCTTCTTTCCTCAGTAAGACTCAACTGTCCTCGTACTTCACCACTTTTTATGTTTTCTTGTGTTTCACAACATTGTTCTGAACCAGTAACTCATCAGAGCTACAAAAGCCCCCCAATCCTTGTTGTGAGTATCACTCATGTACCTTTGCCTCCCTTGATATAAGTTTGGATACAGTCCCGGCCCTACAATGCATTAGAAAAAAAGTCCAATCTGAAAAGGAAAGGCATTGTTTCTGCAAATACACAGTGGTGAAATGTACTAAATGTACATGGCTATTGTAAGTGAAATCCATCTCTGCCTTGGCTATCCGATACCCTGATAAATGCACTGTTTGTTTTTCTGCCGGTGAAAGTGTTATTGGGAGAAAACAATCTGAAAGTCATTCCACCGGAATACTTTTGTGTGTGTGTGAGAGAAAGAAAGAGTGTGAACAACTGAGTGCGTGTCAGTGTGTGTGACGGAGAGTAAAGCCCGCTGGAGAAAACAGACAGACTCCTGCTGTCTCTCCTTCTCTCTTCTCACCAAGGAGTGCCTAAGAGGCAGTGGTGCTGGATTAAGACGGATCGCACTTCCGTCCTAATGTGTGTTAATGAGTGTGTGTGTGACTCAGTATGTGTGTAGAATTGGTTTCAGAGCACAGGTGCTTGAGCATGTCTTGGCTTCACAGAGATGAAAGCTCTTCTACCCTCGCTCTTACGTACACACATGCATACATTATAACATGTCATATTTTAATCTCCCACACACATTTAGCACATTTTACAATTGCACAGAAAACAGAAAACACTTAAAACTAAACAAAAGGAGAGAGAAACAGAGGGAGAGTGTATGAATTCAGATTTTTTTTAAAAGATTTGCGACGGAAAATAAGAAATTAAATAAGTGAGGTAGGAAACACGGGGAGAATAGGGAGAGTCTAGAGAGTCGTGAACACATGTTGCAAATGCTGTAATTGTCAGATGTTATAAAACTTTCCGCAGGGAGCCTACTTTTAATAACCTAAACGTTTAGCAGGTAACATTTGAATTGCCGGTACAATTGCCATGCATGCATCATTGCCTTTAACCAAATAACCTGTTTTATGGACCACAATTTCACCCCATTGACCCAAATACTCATTCACCCACAGATACACGTATGCAGACATTGTTATTAGGAGCTATTGAGGCCCACGTAAGCCATTTCTCTAAATAAAGACACAACAATACGCTCCAGTGTTCAGATTCAGTGAAGCTACGCAGAGGGAGTGTGTTTGTGCATCTATGTTTGAGCAAAGTGTGTGGAGTATGTCTCTACGGATATTTCTCTGACTGTGTGTGTGTGTGTGTGTGTGTGTGTGTGTGTGTGTGTGTGTGTGTGTGTGTGTGTGTGTGTGTGTGTGTGCGTGTGTGTTTAAAGCTATTGTCTTGCTTCTCCTCTCAGCTGAAGCCAATTAACTTCACAACTCTGCTGATGATACCACACACATGCATACACAGATATAAGTGCACATTCACCTGTAGATGCATTTTTTGGTGAGCGGATAATATATAGTGTTATAGACAAAGTTGGGTCATAATATTTGCACTATTAGTTTCAGCTATCTATATAGCTATCAGTTCATTTCTCAAATAGCACACAAAATGTGTCTGTAATCTATCAAATAAAACAATCTTATTATAGAATATCTGATGTTCACAAGCCAAAGAAATGTATACTGTAAAATGCTAATAGGGTTAGATTTCACACAACATCTCTGCTGTTGATAGCTCTTTTTTAAATACCATGGAAAGTAAATTATAGAACTGATTCCTCCTCAATAAACATATACAAGAATAAAAATGGATCACATCAGAAGAAGGTTGGAGTGGCAGAGTGAGCTGCGTCAACAAATAGCATTAGCATATGGGTGAGTGAAGCAGAATCATAATGCCCACGGTCACATGCATGAACATGTATGGCTGTTAGTACTTAGCTGGTAGTAAAACACATGAAGAACGAGCCATCCATAGTGAGGCAGGAATCATCAGCTAATGCAAGCACGACTTCTTATCTCTGCCTGAACTCACGCTATGCTCCACATGTGGCCCAGGGATCCAGAAAAACCCGGTAAAGAATTTGAATCAGAATATTGAGAGTAGAGCGATGACAGGAAATGAGAGAGGAATAAATATGCATCATGGATCCCCAGCATGTTCATAAAGGGGGCGTTAGGGTTCGTGGTTGGGGCCTTAACTTATATTTGAGTGGTTCCTACCTGAGGGTCTGAATGCCTGCAAGTGGTAAGACGAAGTGGAATGGTGAAACTATAAACTAGTTTAAGTGATGACCTAGGGCCAAAGGATTTCATTTGTAAACCTTTCTCTACTCTTTGTTTCTGACTTGTGAAGTACTGTAGTCCTACACTTTCAAGCCAATGCATGAGGGGTAGGGATGGGTATCGTTAGGATTTTATCGATACTGATACCGATACTGCTTATCGATACTGGTATTTTTCGATACTCTAATCGATACTTTTCAATAATTAGGTGCTCAAAATTATAGACATGATTACAAGATGTGAAGATTAAACAAAAGTAATTTTATTGTAATTTATTATTTAATTTAACTTTTTAAATGTCATACCAAGCAGGTATGAGTGTGTTTGACAGTGTGTCTCTGCAAGGGGGGGGGGCGGTAATTAGGGGCAGTTCATAAATCCATGTAAACATGACCATTATTCAGTTTAAACGAGACGCTGTGTGCGCACCTCCTAAACCGGAAGCTCCAGTCGGCTAACTATTATAATCCGTTTATTGCGTTTATTATTTAGAATTGTAATGATGGATTATCAGTAGCCTAATCATTTTAAAGTTATACAGAGACATTGGATTAACCATTTTTATGCCCTTGATTACAACTTTTGATCACAAAACAGCAAACGTAAGACATAATTATCATCATGGCTACGTAAAGTGAAGTTGTTTTCTTGCTCTTTCCTGGCTGCTAGTTCAGTGAGTGAGACTTATATCAATGGAATCTGTGGAATCTCAGCTTTCATGTGATATGTTGTTTGTGCAGATAAAATGACGTAGAAAAGATCGCTTTTGCCAGTTATGTGCTAAAGTAGCCGTTAGCCCCGTTAGCCCGTTTTGCGAAGTGTTGATTTAGACTCTTGGTGTTGGACTTCGGTTCCGTGTAGGTCAAATGGTTAATATCGTCTGTTAGCTGAGTTTTTCCCGTTAAGTGGGTATGCATCATTAATAGGTTGTTAAATGTTAAGAAGCCTTGAGACGCTGTTTCTAGCAAGATGTTGCGTCTACCCCTATGGTCTGCCCCCGGGAGTCTCACAATAATAAGAGCGCTGTTAGGAGAGATGACGAGTGGCATTCACAGTGGCCAATCAGAGTGGTACTCAAACCGGATATGTCACACGGGATGAGGGTTCCCAACCAATCACAATTGTTTAAACTAAGGAAGTAGCGTAATTCATATACCGATAGCAGCACCGTTTGTCCAGCGGCTTAACGGTATACCAATACCGTCCAATCAGGTACCGGTACTGACTTAGTATCGGTTCTCGATACCCATCCCTAATGAGGGGCAATGACAACCATAGCAAAGGGTCACAATGAGATGTTGCTTCCTTCATATAAATGGAATTAAGTGTAAAGCACTATGACCCTCTTTTGATTTTGCCAGAAATAATACATTTTCAGTGCCTTATCAATTATGTTCCACCTGCAGTACATGCAATGGAAAGACTGTTTGCATATATCAAATCTCAGAGCTGAAAAATGTATTTTATGAAGGTCATATCACATTTTGTTCATGCACTTACAAATGCATAAAGCCAGCCAACTCATGTGGGACATAATTACAATTATTTCATTATTTGGTATCTATAGCCTTCAACTCTGTCATTCTCACAGGCATGCTGATTGAAGGGGGGGGGGATATGAATAAATCTCCTACAAGAACAAGAGCTTTCAGGTGGCTGCGGTTGTCGCTGTAATGCTATATGAGAAGCAGCAGCAGTGTTTGCTAAGCAGTGCATCAGCAGCATCACTGAGAAAAGTGGGTATATCAGCCTACATATATAAATAACATTATTCTGAGTAATGCAGGAGTGTGCAGGGAACTCTTTTCAAAACGTTGCTCTAATCATCCTTCTCTAATTGCAGACACCAATCTACAGTATGGTACTGTAGAGTTAAAATAGGGCTAACCGCTCTGGAAAACAATTACCAGTGTTACTTGAATGCTATGATGCATGTACATTATTTGACTTCCCTGATCCTCTGACTGAGTGCTTTGAGTCCAAGATGAATTCTCACGCCTTTGATTTTCAGATGTGTAGTTTGCAAAAACCCATCGTTTGAAGACTCAAACGATTTCAAATAGGCATGTAAATGTCGTAATGCAAACACACAGATTCACAATCAGTCATCAATGCACAGAGGGAGTGTGGGGTTGACAAGTGTGTGACAACTCTCTAAGGTTATGGTGGGGTCACCTGGTAGATGGGAGCCTGGCCTACCAAGGCCTAACTATACCGTACTAGGCCTAAGCCGTGCGAGGCCCTGCAGTGGAAATGCGCCGTTAGTGTGTGCAAACACATAGTGACTATCGATTGTACGCTACTTTTGTCCGTCCATTGACTGTGTTACGCAGCTGTACCTCTGCCTCTCTTTTCTGTCACTCACTGTACATACTTGTTTGGACTACGGTATAATTATCTTCCTCTCATCCTATGCACCGGTGTCTAAAAACAGATTACAAATCTCTTAACAAACACTTTATCTTACAGTTAAGAACATTTGTATAAGCATGTCTTGTGTTTACATGATTCTTGAAAACAAATCAACATGACAACATCAACATGTTCATAGTGGCACTCAATTTGGTTAATGGATACAAAATGGGAGGTTTGAAATCAAGATTTGTTGGTAAAAGAACAGTAAATATTGCATGATATAGAGATGACAGTTGTCTGACAGTTGCACAGTGATCTCCTCAATATTAGGGGCTTGGATTAAAAGCCTTCCAATGCCTGCTACGAGAGTATAAATATCCAACAATAAATACATCATTAACAATAATTAAAAAAAAAAAAATTAAACTATGGGTGCTCTTTTTTGGAATGACTGGAGGAGAAATCAAATAAAGCAAAAACACCACACAGCTTAAAAAGATACTTTGAACAACCTCTTTGCACTAAATGAAATGCATAATGTTGGCCGTTTTATCCCCTGGGAGCCATTGGCATTGGACAAGCCTTTTTTTGCTAAATGCCCTGCATGTGGGAGGCTCTTGCTCTGAGTGACATGAGGCCACAACAGGTACCATGCTCAAAAGCACAAAGATAAAAGTGTTGCTTGATTCTTTCCTCTGGGCGTTGAGTCTACCTTTGGAGATTTATGTCACAACCCCATATCTGTCACCGTTGTATCATATCAGCACAGGGAGCTTGCCAAAAAGAATAATATATTTACTGTATTCAGAGTAAGAGAGACCGGGAGTGAGGATGAGAGACTATTGGGAAAGAAAAAAAAGGGGGGGGGGGGGGGGGGGAGAAGAATGGATTTTTAATAATGTATTAATTATCATGTGAGTGTGTGAGAGAGGAAGTGTGTGAGAAAAGTATGAGAAAGATTGTGTCTATGTAAGAGAGACATGTCTGTGACCTTCTGCTTTGCAAAGCCCCATCTGACTAAGAAATGAGGAGGGATGGAGTGATTGGGGGGGAGGAGAGAGAAGACTGCTAATGAGAAGGGAGAGGGATGAAGCTGGAAAAAGATGAGGAGATAAAAGGCTGGGATTGGACATAAGTGTTGAATATTTGATATTTTTCCAAATGAAAACACCCTCCCTTGTTGTTGCTCTACGGAGACATACAACACGACACACATTATAAAAAAAAAAATGAAAAAGAAATGGAAGCAACATCTTATTTTTCTAACACTAACTTCTGGTTTAATATTAATGCAGTACTGTCTTAAACATTAAAACACTTGTGTATTTGATTGGAGTAAAACCTCTTGATCAGCTAGGATAATTACATGATGGCGCTGCTGAGGCTGAAATACTGCCTGCAGATCACACAGCAAATAGACAGTGTAAAGCTGCTACCTCCTTTTTCCTGAGGGACACAGCTAATTATGATCCCACAACGTGTGTGTATATCCAGCTTCATTAACTACAGGCCCATTTGAAGGTTGCTATAGAAACACATTTTAAAGTGCTCTTATTTAACCTGACAATGCCGTTTTATCCCAGGTGGCTGACTAAAAGTACATACTTGAACGATAGACGAAGAATAACTCATCATTTCAAGCGATAATCTGGAGCGTTTTTACATAAATTATGTTTGTTTTGCTTCCCCCAAGACATTAAATCCATTCATTAAAGGTGTTACGTTGCTGTTATAAACACCCAGTGGAGATGGAAAAAGCTCTTCATAAACAAAAGGTGTGATGATGGGTATTTAGGAGGACATGCAACAGGGCAGCAACACAACCACTAAAGCCGATAAGAGCAATCATTTTACAAGCAGCAGGTAATGTTTCTCTTGAAGCCCTCATCTTGGACTAAGAAGTAAATAATTGACCTTTAAACTTTTAACACACAATAAGAATGTTGATAAATATTTGATAATACATGGTAAATTACATCAGATAATTAGTTGGTAGAATAGTTGGTCCACCTTAAAAGCCAGACCACCTTAAGTGAGTTTTAGCGGGAGTTGTTGCTAGCTTCCAGGCTAACCCCATTTACTTTAATCTGCAGGTGGCAAGCAAGACAAACAAATAAAATCAACATTGTACTGCTTAAATAAAAGCTATAACTTTACTGCTTACTTAATTTACTTTTAGCTAAAGTCATGGTGATTGTTAAAAACAATCTAAATGACCATCCCTACCTAGGCCCTATTATTGCTTTGGTTTTCCTTCTGCATTATGCCCCATTGGTAGGTGAGGGCTTGGGACCATGCCAGTTCAAAAGTCAGCATTGTTAATGCTCCACTGGCTCTGGGCACCGGTGTTTGGGGTGATGGGTTTGGTCGATAATGGAGCCCGCTTTGGCAAGTAGGAGCCAACTGCAGTCCTGGTGAAACAAAACAAAAACGATTCTGTCCCCAGCACATTAGCCTAGAGGGCAGTTAAGCCTGGAGGGCAGTGAAGCCTGCGGCCGTGGCTCAGAGGCCACAGGGGTGATTTCATGGCCGCCGTCCCTGGCCCCAGCTGGAGAGAGGAGCAGAGCTGAGTCACTGCTCTCCTCATCATCTCACCATCCACACTGCTGCCCAGCAAGCAGCGGTGACTGGCCTCTAAAGCGGTGCGAAGACGTGTTTGAGCAGACTGTTCCTTGACAGCAGGAGCAGGATCACTGGTACCTAAACAGCTTGTATTGGCTACGGTACAGGAAGTGCCCTTTACATTTCATAACTCTTATCTACTGGCAGCAATGAGAGCAGAGGAAGCAAATGAGGAAGCATTCTGATTTCAAAGCTGGCTGCCCCCTTCCTTGGGAGTGTAGTGTCTTATGATGGGATTGACCGAAAAAACTGCAATAGCGTTTCAAAAGAAGCTGTTTTGTAAAGTGTAAAGGGAGTAATTTATCCTGAAGAATAAGTGGGTGTCCTGAAATAAAAAAATAAAACATATTCTAACATTCAGCTATCTCATGGTTCCCATTCAGCCATGAGACCTGTCCAGGACCTATACAATACTAGAGATGCACTCACTATGAATATGATAGTGCATCTAGTTTCTGAGAAATATCTGATAAAAGACATATACCTCTAAAGTTTTTGGAGCAGGAGAGTGCCAGCCTGTAATGTGTACTACAAGTGAATGAAAGCATATGGACAAAGTGGTGCAGCGGCTTATTCAAACATGGTTTATCCCCAAGAAAAAGGTAGTGGAGTTTGTACTGCTTTGCTTTCAGTAAAAGGTAGGGTCACTGGCAAATGTACTGGCTCTTTGATGAGTACATGGAGTTAAATGTAGCTGGCTAGTCTCAGTGTGTGGGTGTTTGTACCGACTCTGCTCGCTGCCATTACCAGCAAACAGAGTAATGGTGCTTATCAGGCTGTGAACAAAAAGCTAGTCAGGTAAAAATGACAATCTGTGTGAACACCAAAAAGCCCATAACTCACCCAAAAAGGGTATCAGAGACACAAACATATCCCTCTGTTTTTCAATCCGTCTCATGTAAAACTTGAATCTGATCACAAAGTAGCTTACCTATATTAGTTGACCTACATACAGAACAAGACGTATTCTACCAAGATGCAACACAGAGTAACACAGGAAGTCATTCCTGCCTGTGGCCAACAAACTTTTTAACCCCTCCCTCAGAGTCAATAGGCAGGCCTTTGAATTGTTTTGATCTGTCAACAGGTAGAACCCAATATGTCATTATATACATTTCAACTGCTTTACTATACCAACAACTTGTGTTGCATTTGTACTAGGGCTGAACGATTAATCGATTTTAAATCGAAATCGCGATTTGATAGAAGGTGATAGAAGGTGATTGACAGATTGATCCAATCACCTGCCAAGTCTTTTTGAAATACTTTTCCAAATGGCTTCCAATTGAGCTTTCCTAGATGGTTTGGTGAAACAAACCATCTGAGTCAGGTTAGTAATGCTCCATCACATGTTTTACATCTATTTCAGGGTGAATCTTAAACTGAAGCTTGACTTTAAAGCAACCCAACAGAAGTTTCATGTAAGTTTAGTTCTTTCACTCGTAGCTCAGGCTGTGGGGGTGCTAGAGACGGGAGCACGTTGATACGACCATCCTAGCCGGAGATATGGCCGCATTTTACAATAAACTTCCGTTGGGTCGCTTAAAAACAAATATCGCAAATTGATTGATTGATACATTTATTTCGAACAAGTACAATAAATAATTACAAAACAAAAAAATGTTTGCAGTGCATAGTCATGTAAGAGAAATCAAAACATAAAATGACATTTACAACAACAACAACAACAGCATTAGCAACATAAACAGTGCCACATCTAGTGTTCGAAAAGGAGTTAGAAGAAGTATAATTTATTTAATCTCACCCCCTTGTCCCTAAATGATTTATATATAATCTATAACAATTATCATTTTTATGCATTATTATTGATATTATTAGTATTATTAATCTGCTTTACCTGTTGATTGACATATATACATATCGAATCGCTATCGCATTATCTGTCAGAAAAATCGCAATTAGATTATTTCGAATTAATAATCTTATTCATACTTTTTCAGGAACACTTTATCATAGATTCCAGCATTAATAGTATTTACATAATTGTATACATTACTGTGAAGCTGACCGTTGAGCGGCCCGACCAAGCAAGGAGGCAGAGGCAAAACGTCCCAAATATAACCCAGTGTGGGCATTTATTAAAATCATAGACCCATGACTCACAGCCTCAATCTCGCTGTTCTCCCTGAACACAGTCAGCAGCCACAAGGATCTCACACACCACCCAACAAAACAGGAAACACAGAGCCTAAATACCCACACTAATTAATCCAACAAGACAGGTGAGGGGGGAGGAGATAACACAGGGCACCATGGTGCAGACAATCAACAGCAACAGACATGGGGAAAGGGAACACTTTTCAAAATAAAAACACATGTGCAATATACAAAGCCCGAAGCCGTCAGTCCACAGTGACGAAGCCATCTTCGTCACAATTACCTTTCATGTATATTTTTTTACCTTTCAATTGTAATGTTTCGTTTTATTTGCTGATATATACAGTATTGTAATGCACATATTTTAACAGAATGATTGTCTCTATATCCATGGGCGGCGTCAGGATTTTGTTGCTGCAGTAGCTTAGCAGTTGCTATATGACAGCACGGCGTGGCTAGTTAATTTTCAAAATAAATAAACAAACAACACCAGTGGGCCAAGCACGAGCCTGTTCATATTGTAGCGTTCACCGCTATTCAAGATCACAGATCACTCGAGCCTTCAATGTCGAAAACGTTCTCTTTATTTTCTGGTATTGACGGCCACAGCCACGCCTTACAGAACCAATCAATAGTAACACTCATTATGACTTTTCCCCACACTCGAACACAACTCCTACCGTCTCGTACTCCCTCCACACACACCGGAAAACGCACACACACACCTGGAAGGGGCGGTCTCTCCCTAACTCCCACCAACAACATTGCCAAAATAACTTTACAAATGTACTAAACTGTGCACATCTGATAACTGAAATAACTATTAACTTGGACACGCTACAATATTATCATTAATATTTACATTAAAACATTCCTTTGACACTTATAACATTACTTTGCAAGGTAAGCACAATCAAAATAAGTTTTTAAAAGCAGAATTTGAACACTGTTTCTGTGCTCCTACAATATTTTTGTATAATACCATTACACCCTAAGTGTACAAGTACACAATAGCGATCGTTCACTGTTTCAACTGGCATGCTGTGGCATTAACCTCATCACCACACCGCAAACAGACACACACACACACACACACACACACACACACACACACACACACACACACACACACACACACACACACACACACACACACACACACACACACACACACACACACACACACATACACACACACACATACGCACACACACCAGCGATCGCGGTCGTTTACGCTGACTTGTGAGAAATCTTTCCATTTTCAATCTG
>NC_047513.1:17051999-17264499 GCF_902827115.2 Pseudochaenichthys georgianus | reverse complement strand
TTTGGAGCATGAAATTAAATAAAAAGGTATGGAAAAATAAGCGCAAATTGTCAATACAATGTAAGGTGATGTGTATAATAACAGCAATAACACAAGGCAAAAATAAGAAATGAAACGTCAGATCTACACAGTGTTGAATTTAGCTGATGTGTGAAAGCTTCGGTGAAGAGAGCTATGAAGGTAGCAGGTGGTCTTGGACTTAAAAGGTGGCAGCCTCAGAAAAGAGCCATTGGAACAGGTTACTGCCTGGCTGTGCAGGGTCGTGCATTCACTCCTGCCCTTTCACTCACACTTCATGAAGGACAGCTGCCAGCCAATCAGCAGCCCAGCAGGATGAACAAATTAGACATGGTCCTTGGAAATGGAGGAGGCAGAGGAGAGGCAGGCTGTAATAGGAAGTGTCAGGGTGCATTTTGAAGGTTGATATGTTGAGATTTGTCAGCTGCTGCAGCAGGAACATCTTACTTAGCTGTTTTTAATAAAAGTAGGAAGTGTTCACATCTCACTGTAAAGCGTTGGTAATGAGAATTGTAGGAACTTGGGGCACTCAGCTGGGATCACACACAGTATTCCACAATCTAGACTGACATTAAGAAGGGAAATATAACTTGTGTAAGAAATCATATAATATAATGCATCATAATTAAATAAATAGGCTCACGGTTGAAGAAAATATTTGTCTTTTTGGACTATACAAATGTTTTCATTACCAATCAATCAACAATAATTACTGTGCACATTTTCGACATATCTGGGAAAACGCTTTCTCTGTCTTTGTTTGCCAAAGAGGAGAAATGTCTATTTAATAAATAATATTCGTTGCTCCATTTGGTAAACAAAAGAGCATGGAGATGAAAAACGATTCTGACTCTTGATGAGATGCAAATTCTTTCAGAGATGATCCAAAACAAGAAATCTTGTTAAGTATGAAGGTATAAAATAAGTCGGGAATTTAAGGAAATGATGGATTCCTAAACTTGTTTCGTGCCATTTGCATCTGTTAGATTTGGGGACTAATAATGGGAGCACGCTGCTCATCTGCTTCTTTCTGAACCTTGTGTGTCCAGGAATATGTCAGGTCGTTCAATGTCTTCTAAATCCTGTGTAACCCGTCCGTCTCTTAATGACGGATTAGACTTCTCATAGTACGACTGCTCATCCAGCGATAATCCGCACACACAGAATGTGAGCTGTAGGCAGCAGGCCAGAGGGGAAACGGGGCCACGCAGAAAGAGAGTGAAGCGGGGCGGGGTACAGTAACTCTGAGCAAATGATTAGCTCTGGTAAGTAGAAAGTTTGCCTACAAAACCGTGTTGAGAGTGATAGAAAGTCAGTCAGCAGGATTCACACTCAGCCCCTAATTTATCCTCACAACCTTCATGTTTGAACCAATCCTCGGCGATTACTTTCCAGCAATGTCAACTTCAATTTCAGCATGACACCAGAACTTAAATCACTATATTTCACAACTTGTGTACACCGGCAATTCAATTGACCACGAATGCAATTTAGATTTTGGAGATAGACAGGAAACCGACATAATGCACAGATAGACATTTAAAAGCAAAGGGGCCATTTCAGTTATGTTGTGATGATAATAACAATTGATGTCATCAAAATACATGTAAAAAGTCATGATAAAATAACTGTGAAAATAAATAAAGAAATAAGGAAATGCTTCATATTGGCAGTAAAGTATTTCATGAGTCAAGCTGCAAATAAGTGCACATCATTGACCAAGACCAATCAAGAGTACGACGACACTAACCCCTTAGTTAAGAATGAAAACAGCTACCAAGAACAAACTCTTTTGGATGAACTGTCATACAATAACATTTATGAAATACAAACATGCATGTCGCCCTCAGGATGAACTCCTAGTTCAAATAAATGTTAGTGGCTCAAACATTGCAAGTTTTGCCATCATTTGGCTACATTTTTTGTTTTAAATATGTAGTTGTAAATGTTTTATCTGTTTGATGTAATTGTTTAAAACTAAGTTTTACATTCAACATGTTAGCATTTAGTTCTCTGTCTAAATGCAGCCTCAGAGAGATGCGGTCATGGCTGTAGGAGCTTAGTCTTGTTGAGTCTATAGTTTACCTTGAGGAATACAAAAGGACCTCTTGTAACCATTAAAACCCTTCTCAGGTCACATATGGGTTTAGTTGGCATTATGTCCAGGCCCCATACCCTCGTGAACAAACTGCACACACACACACACACACACACACACACACACACACACACACACACACACACACACACACACACACACACACACACACACACACACACACACACACACACACACACACACACACACACACACACACACACACACACACACACACACACACACACACACACACCAAACACGCACACACAGTCTTGCTTTGCTGGTCAACTGTGAAAGGAAGAAAGCTTGCTGTCCCTCTGAGATAGTCATACATGTTTGCACAGGGCTGCACTCCATACACAAACACATTTATCAAAAAAGACAGAATGTCTCAAACACACACCTTGGACAGCCATCCAAGTATCCACATAGAAACATACAGACACACTAACAGAAAAACATGGACCAACAGATGGGAGAACAGACAGTCTTGCTCACTCTCTCTGTAATCACCATTTACGTGTTGGTCGCCCATTTAATTTCAGTGACACAAAAACTATATGACCACTGAGACAAATGTAACATTTGTAACATTTGTGATATTGGGCTATATAAATAAACATTGATTGATTGATTGATATATCAGCAAATTCTGTAGGGAACGCAGTACAAAAAAAACTGGAAAAAGACGACATCTAAAAGAGGCTTCCTCACGCTTTTGGCTGACCAAGTATCAAGGCATCTGCTGCAACGATCTGAGCAGTCGAAACGGAGCCATGCAAGAGCAATTAAAAAACCTTTTTGTCAGACTTTTAATTATTTCAGGGGGTTTATATAGTCTGAACCTCTGAACACATCTTCATCCAAATTAGATATTTAGTAACTCATCTGGCAAATGAGTTGACTTGGACTTGGAGTTTGTGGTCAAATCACTTTTATCAAATCAATTTGCTCTCACAGCGAAGGCTGGATTTTGACACTGTAAAAAGTGATCAGTGTAACTTCCACAAATGGCGGAGAGTAGAAGAAGTGTGACACTGTGAAGACGGACGGGCAGAGTGGCAGGTATTCAGACAAAAAGAAAGAAGCTGAAAAAGGAAAGCAATTTATTTTTCTCTGGGTATTGTGTAGTGACTTTTTGCAACCCTTCCCTGAAACCAAGGGGGCCAGTATTGGTGTAACCCTGGAAACAGCACAAAACAATCCACTGTCTGCACTTCAAGCTGGCAGACTGGCACACACACACACACACACACACACACACACACACACACACACACACACACACACACACACACACACACACACACACACACACACACACACACACACACACACACACACACACACACACACACACACACACACACACACACACACACACACACACACACACACACACACACACACACACACACACACACACACACACACACACACACACACACACACACACACACACAGGTATATTCAGGCAGTCACACACATACATATTAATCTCGTCTTTATCACATACGGAGACACTATTACCATCTCTAAACTCTAATTTTAACACCACTGCATTTATTCCTAATTAATGAAATTATTCAGCAATTACCACAGATGGCATTGACTGTGGATATGACAGAGATTAGATCCAAATACTTAGGTGGGTCTTTTCAGAGCCAGGACACCAACGAGTGAGCCATCTTGGCACCAAATAATTCAACTGTTATGAATGTTATTATTTTCATTTTTATGTATTGCTTCTCTCTCGGGAGTTGAGCAAAAGTGTGTCTGTCTTTCACACAAAGTGTTAAACTACTTTTCCATCCATTTCCTGTCAGAGTGTCTAAACGCCTTGATGTTAACCTTACAGTACGTTAACTTTACAGGACTACCTTCCTCGCTCTTGTTGATTCACTCTTTCTGCCCATGATTAATTTATTTGCCTTGTGCTGAATTCCTATTGCTCTTATAGCCTTCCTGCATAAAAACATATTTTGTGTGTCAGGCCTGCATCCTGAGGCTGCATTTGGGACTGTATTCTTGCCATCTTAAATGGGTTGTGTATGTGCAGTTATGTTGCTTGTGTGTGTTTGAACTCTCAGACGCAGTGTGACAGTGTTCCACTATCTGAGCTAGAGGTATTATGCACGACTGACATTATGACATTACCAAAGAAACATGCATGCTCTGTTATCTGGTTCTATGAAGCTCACGAAAATGAAAACGTCAGCGGTTATTATTGGGTTGGTCAAATGGCTAATTTAGTTTCCCTTCCCCGTCTTTGCCTTATTCTTCCCTCTCATCCCATTTCAGCAGCTCTCTTTCTCATATTCATACATTCCTGTTTTGAATTTATTTTCATGAGTGAAATTAGTTTTATATTCTTGACGGGTAAATCATATCTTCTGCTGAACAAAGATGTTTGTGTTTCAAATGAATCTAGACTAAAAAGCTTATACTTGGATGTCTGTGTTTTCGAGAATAATGTGTTTTCAAATGAGTGGGTCTGTGTGCACTACACTGCAAAACAACATCCAAACAAACAGCGGCAATACATTTCTGTTCTAATACACTGCTTTGAAATTAGATAAGAGCTAATTAACCAATCAGAGCACTTTGATCTAATTAACAGAACATGTCTTTGTTTGATATCAGAAGACTGCAGTCCGCTGGCCCGACAATATGTGAGAAGAGCCGTTTCACTTCCTCTCATCTTCCAATCATTTCCCCTCCCCCTCTCTCTCACTTCAAGCTCACTGAAACAGTATTGTGCTTTAATTTTTGCTGAATTGGCCTTAACTCTGGAAATCCACTGTACATAATTTGCCTTTTAGGTTTGTGAGTGCTATTATCGCCACTTTGACATTTCTCCGAAGCTCTGTTTCTCTTCTATTCTGTTCCCTTTGCTGCAGGCGGGTAAAGTGGATGGATGTGAATTCAAGTCCTTGACAGAGACAACAAGCATTATGTCATAAATGAATAAAATATTAGAATGAAAAGGGGAGTACTAACGTGCTGACAGGTGCACGAGAGTGAGTGTTGACATGCACATTAATGCTATGATATTATTAAAGACAATCAGGAGACTATTTGAGCTGGCAAATACAAACACTAATTAGATCTGAAAATGAATTCAAAATATGAATTCATCAAATATTTAAATCTGGGCATTTACATACACATTAATAATACTGTCTTTTTCAAAAGGCTCACGTGCTTTGTTTTGCATGTGGTTCTGGTGAATGTCTTTTTTACATAAAATGGTTTATATGATGCTGGGATTAGGGCTGCTCGATTAGGGTAAAAATCATAATCCCGATTATTTGGGTCAATAATTGTAATTGCGATTATTAAATGCGATTATTCATTGACTTTGAAAACATCCCTTTATTGGAGAAAAAAAATGTGAACAGTATGTTTTTAACAGTTGATTACCCTGAACTTTAAGAAAAATTCAACTGAAAAACCAAAAAAAAAAAAAAAAAAATAATTAAAAATAATAATAATAAAAAAATAATCGTTTTATTTCGATTACGTTGTTTTCGTAATCGTTGCAAGCCATAATCGTAATCGCGATTAAAATACGATTAATTGAGCAGCCCTAGCTGGGATCCTATCTCAAATATAAGGGGGACAAAATCAAGATATACATTAAGTGGTCAGTATAATGAGTGGTGCATTTCTCTACGAATGTTTATGTTATATTTGTATATCCTTTAGATAAAGCTTATTTATACACTGGTTAAATCATTTGGAAATCAATGAAAGTGAGACTCTTTGTTGTCCAACAAGGGCAAAAGATAACTTTGTGTCTGTGAATTTCCACCTATACAGTAGATGAGTAACAAATGCATCACTTCTGGGCAAAAAGAGACAGAAATAAATTAAAACAGGACGGAGCAAAACAAGTCTGGAGGCTGAAGCAGTTCACTGCACAGTTTAAATAAAAGTATGCAATAAGAGAAAATAGTTATTTGTAAAGACAGTTTAGAGACGGCCCAAACCTTGTGAGTCTTTGCTGAAGACGTGGTGTCCCATTGTGTTAACTACCAACTCATTAAAAGCTCATTTCCATTTGCTGCTGAAAATCTCCACAGAGAACATTATCTATTCATTCGGAACTATAGGCCTCTTGAGATAACATCTATGTAGAGAACATGTTTAAAATTAATCACATAATCATCATCATCTTGGAAACTAATCAACTAACTAATCATCAAACGGCAGCCATGTTCTATAGATGTTAACTTATTTAGACACCTGAGGAGCATTCTTTGTATCCAGGGTGATGAAAAACAGTCTAAATGCATCTGAAAGGATATTAAATGAAAGAAATAAATAAAAATGTGAAAATACCCAAGCCCTTGAAATAGGTCGATTGTGGTGTGTTGCATCAGATTCTTGGGGGAAAATCTTAAATGTCGGCTTTAGTATTCTGAACAGTTTGCTCATGTTTGGCCACTTGGGTTTACTTTATTATAATAGGGCAGTCTGGACAAAATAATCCATGAAAAACATCTGCTTTACACATTTTCAAAACAAATGATGGACGGTTATTTAGTTCTGACCTTGCAAAGATGTGACTGAAAGTAATGTCTGCTATTAAGAAAGGCTGTTTAAATCCAGTCACATATCAAATCAATTCAGTGCCTTGATCACATCATATCACCCTCATCTGCTTTCTCTTTCTCCAGAGGGAGAAAATGAGATGCTGCAAAATATAAAGGGGAGAATGAGAGATGAAGATCCAGACAGGGAGAGTTGCCATGATTGCTATCAATCTGTGTGTATGCTTTTTGCCTATATATCTGTACATGCACACTGTGCGTGTAAAACAGCAGTTTATTTGATTATAGGTATTAATAAAATACAAATTCATTAAGTGAAGTTTTTTTTTTAATGCTTCAATGTCTCCTGGAATTTGTTTTAATATATATATATTTGAAGAAAATGTTTCAAATAAATATCTTAATGAAACCCTATACTTTAAAATGACATTTTATTATAAGAATTAAGCTAATTTTAAAAAGGAGTCTGCCCCATAGTACCTTATCCATTGTTATTAATGTGTATGCACTGCATTTACCCTCGTTATACTCTTATAGAGGAAACAAGATGTTCTTTGTACTTTTGTTTATTAAAGGTCCCCTATTATACTGTTTTTAATCAATATATTATAGGTCTCAGATATATACAAAACAAGTCTCTGAAGTGTTTGCCTCCAAATACCAAACAGATCATGCATTGTAGCATCCCATAAACCCCTCTGTTTAAGGCCCCGGCCACACGAGGACGAAAACGGCTAAACGCATAGGATTAACGCAAACGCAATCGCAAAAAAGCTTCCGTCCACACGCAATAGTCATCCGGATAGTGTCTGTCCACACGAGACCGCTCCGTTTAGCTCCAACCGCTGGAGAAGCTGCAGTACATATACCGAGCCTGTACATGGCGCTGTAACTTCCTCCACAAAAGCAGCGAAGAAGCATGGTTGTCATGGTTGCCCTTCTGTTTATTCTCCGCGGTGGGTGCCGAGGGAACCGGGCAGAGTTTTTTGCCAGTCAACGTGTATTAAAGTTTAAATCTTCCGACAAAATTATAAAAGTGCCGGTCAAAGGTCTTCTTTGTTATTTATTGAGCTTTAAAACAAATGAATAACGACTCTATATAATAATAAAATACACGGAGCCTCTCTTTTTCCTCCCTCTCTTCGGACAGCGTCAGTGTCTGTCTCATGCAGCATCTAATCCAGTAATGAGTGACCCGGCCGACAGTAAGAATAAACATATTTATAACTAGTTTAGGTAGTTTGAGAGGTGTCTCCGTCCTGTCAGATTAGACTTCACTCGCGTTTAGGTCCATATCGAGAGAAAGATAAATAATCTGAATTCAGTGTGCAATTTACTTTGACGCGGGGGTGAGCAGCAGAGGTGGGGAGAGGCGAGGCTATTGGCTCATCATTATCAGAAAATGATCGTATAGGGCGTACACACGGAGCTGTTGGACCCCCCAGAGCGTTGCGTATGCCGTTCTATCCACCTTGGGACCCGATATAGTTTCCGCAGTCGTTTAGTGCCGTATTCGGTCGTCCTCGTGTGGCCGAACGGTCTACTGTATATGACACTAAACAGTAACGCAAATGACCGTTTTCGTCCTTGTGTGGCCCGGGCATCATCCATGTTTCAAAAGTGCTGATTGTCTCTCTGTTACTTTGGATGAAAATAAGGAGCCCCTCCCCACGCCCCTCTGAGAGAGATTTGGTTAAAGAGAACACAATGGTGCTCTAGGAGGGGATTCAGGTGATACGGTGGGGGGGGGTTACCTTGGTTGGTTATGACATCATAAAGTGGCCAAAATCGAATCAGCTCATTTTCAGACATGTTTTTATTTAAATGGATCAGGACAAAAAGTGAGAGAATCTTTTTTCCTGAAACTTTCAGAATCTCTTTACACAGAGGGGACACATGTTTATGTATAAAATAAAATACATGAAAAAGTTCATTTTGTATAACTTCAGAGTTCTCCTAATTAAATCATGTTCATGACTTTTGCATGTGCTAAATATTCATGGTAAATGTAGTTTTCAAACACTCTGATCTAAGTTGCTGTGCATAAAATGTCTCATCGAAAAACACACGTATCAGCCTCTGAACATTTATTTCCATAATCACTGTTGTTGGGGAAATATTTTCCAAGGCCCATAACTTTGACCCAGTTTATCAGTTCAAACTGTCCTGACTGAGCACACACGCACCTCGTAACCTTGGCTGCTGTGCTCTCAGTGGTCTGTCTCCCTGTTCCTGCCTGTTGGCGTCAGCTGATAGAGGTGTTATGATTCTATCTTGTTATGCAGCATGTTGATGATTCTCTCTGAACTAGCTAAATACAGGGGTCTGGGGTAGAGTTCTTCAGAATTGACGTGGCAACTCTACCGTGCAGTCAGATCGTGGCTGCTGTGACTTGTGATGTGAATTCTCCGGCCGAAGCTCCAAATAAACCATCAGTGTTTGACATCAAAGCTCCTCTTTCCTGAGTCGGTGACTCCCACTGCATTGCTACACAGAAGTTTCCCTTACAAATTGGCGTTGTCGGCAGGATACCAACAAATCTTCAGAACTGGGGAGAGCGGGGTATTGTGAGACATCGGGTAATGTGAGACACCCCCTGTATCTAGGCAACGGAACACAATTGTGGTCATGTGACCATTATGTGTTCAAGCCCCTCCCATTCTCCCCTTGCCAGGAAGGTGAAGTTGGTGCTGGTGCTGGTGCTGGTAAGAATGTTTATTTCACAAAAATGTGTTTTTTGCATGTAAAAGTAAATGTTCTTGCTATGAACTTAATCAACTATTGTGTCAAATAAAATTGATTCAGGTAGAACAACTTATATCATACATGTTGATGAACTTCCATGTGATTGATGCTAGTTGAAGATTAGCCTGAATTAATAGATGTTGTTTTTTTCTAAAATGGTGGCTGTGGGGTTAAGTGAGACAAATGCTGTGGGGTAAAGTGAGACAGTGTCTCACTTTACCCCACCATGAAGCACAAGTTAAGTTTAGTCTTAAACATATTTAGTGTAATATTACATTACATATGTTTTATTTTTAATGTCATCAACATTGTAGAAAAGCCATCATGCCAAGAAACTACACAATAAAGACAACCTGGGGCCAAACACCCCTCGCAGAGATGGAGAGTGCAGCCGCTGAGGTCATGCAAGGAAAGAAGTCCTTAAGAAAAACTGGAAGGGATAGAAATATTGACAAGACAACCCTACAAAGATTCATAAAGAAAAAAGAGAAAGGGGAAGTAAAATCAGTAGCCTGGGGTGCAGTAGCTGAGGCAAAGAGAATATTCACAGATGAGATGGAGGAGGAGCTTGCCAAACACTTGAAACAACTAGCTGACCAGTTCCATGGCCTTGCTCCAGTAAAGTGCCGTGAACTGGCGTTTGAATACGTAGAGAGAAACAATATCCCTGTCCCTGCCAATTGGACAGAGAAACAATGTGCAGGTAGGCTAGGGTGTGCAAGAGATCACATGATTCTGTAGGTTAACTTAGAACAAATTATCTTGCCACAAAGCTAAATCTTATAATAATGAATTCTCTACTCTTTAGGAATAGAGTGGTTTGGCAGGTTCCTAGCACGTCGCCATCTCTCTGTCCGAACTCCGGAGGCAACATCCCTGGGAAGGGCTACAGCCTTCAATAAAACTACAGTGGGGGAGTTCTTCGAAAATCTGGCTGTAGTGATGGACAGGTGACAGAATTAATTTTTTTGTTGCAAATGTTTTATGGAGGCTTTACCTGTAAGATTTGGTTTTGATTCTGATAAGGTTCTTCCCTTGCCTCTCTTCTTTAACAGGCACACATTCCCTCCACACATGATTTACAATGTGGATGAAACAGTTCAAAAGCCACGGCAGGTAAGCTACACATGATACACTAGAGAGCACCAGACTGATACTGAGTGGCTTGTGATAATGACCAGTGAACCTGTGAACTGGAAAAAATGAATGGACTGAAATTAAATACAATGTACCTTTAGACCAATAGTAGCCTACTGATTGCACATGCCATTGATTCTAAACTTTCTATTTTATTCAGGTTGTGACAGAGAAAGGAAAAAAGCAAGTTGGTTCTATCACATCAGCTGAGAGAGGAGAACTGGTGACTGTGGTGTGTGCAGTGAATGTTGCTGGGAATGCCATACCTCCCATGTTTGTCTTCCCCAGAGTTAGGTTTAAGGATGACTTCATGATAGGAGCACCTCCAGGAGCCAAAGGTGCCTCCACCAGAACAGGATGGATGAATGAAGACACCTGGCCTGAGTTCCTTGATCACCTGATACAGCACACTCAGTGCACTCCTGACCGTCCTATGCTGCTAATCCTTGATAATCTTAAAGCTCACATCTCACTCAAGGCAGTAGAAAAAGCAAAGAGCAACAGTATTGTTATGCTCACCCTTCCACCCCACACATCCCATCGCATGCAGCCTCTCGACGTGACCGTGTATGGCCCGTTCAAGACCCTATACAACCGAGCTCTTGATGGGTGGATGAGATCTAACCCTGGCAAAACAGTCTCCATCTACCAGATTGCAGGACTTGTGAATGAGGCCTTCTTGTCAGCAGTGACACCACGGAATATTACTTCTGGATTCAAGTCCACTGGGATTTTCCCATATAACAGAGATATTTTCCCTGAGGAAGCATTTGCACCATCCATGGTGTCAGACCGGCCAAACCCTGAGCTGCAGCCTGCATCCACTGGTCCATCCACTTCAGATGATCCAGATGGTCCACTCCCTGCAGATGAACCACCTGCTGCAGATGCTAATCCATCCACTCCGCATGGTCCAAATGGATGTGCCTCGCCAGCTGACTCAGATGTTCCCAGCCGACCTGGATATGTGTTTCCTCGTGAAATCCTACCACTTCCCAAATGTCCCCCCAGAGCACAAACCAAAATAAAGCGTGTGAAGACAGCCATCCTAACAGATACTCCTGAGAAGCAGGCAATAGAAAAGGCTTATGAAGAGAGACAAAATAAACTGGCAGGGAAAAAACAAAATAGCAAAGAAAAGGGAAAACTGAAAAAGAAAGCACCAGGGGCGGTGGTGGCGAAGTCGATTGGGACTTGGCTTGGCAACTGGAAGGTCACCAGTTCAAGCCCCGGCAAGACCAAGTGCTACCGAGGTGTCCCTGAGCAAGGCACCGTTCCCCACACTGCTCCCCGTTCAAAATGGCAGCACACTGCTCCTAACACTAGGATGGGTCAAATGCAGAGAAACAATTTCCCCACGGGGATTAATAAAGTATATCAAAAGGAAAATCATATATAGCAGCTCTGAGGAGAGTGATGTCCCTGTCCCACTTGATGATCATCTCCCTGAGGATGAGAGAAGTGATCCTGGAAACACAGATCTGAACGTGGGTGACTTTGTCCAAGTTAACTTTGCAATCAAACACAGCAGTCTCCGTTACGTTGGCATGGTTGAGAAAGTTGAGGATGATGAAATACTTACACAATTCCTCAGTAGAATCCAGGGAAACAAGAAACAGTGGGAGAGACCCACGTTTGCTATAAAAGAAAATGATGTGGCACATGTTCCTAAAGGTGGCGGGGTGGTTTTGGCGCAGTGGTTAGAGCGTTGGTCATCAGATCAAGGGGCGCTGGTGAACTCCAGTTCGAATCCACCCTCGGCCACCACTGCGTCAGGCCATCAGACACTTTACCCGCATTTGCTCCTGTGGGTAATGTCCGCAGTAAGGCAAGGCAAGGCAAGGCAAGTTTATTTATATAGCACTTTTCGACGCAGGGTAATTCAAAGTGCTTTACAAAAAAAAAATGAAAGACATTAAGCATTAAAAAAGAAAAGCTAATAAAATAAACATTAAGGAAAAATACATGGATAAAAGTTACAGTGCAGTCTAAAATATGAATAGTTCAATTAAACATTGCAAGAAAAAGTACATGGATAAAAGTTACAGTAATGACTCTTACATGCCTAATATGTGTAATGTGTACTTGTAAAGCGCTTTGAGCACCTGTAAATGCGCTCTAATAAAAAAAATGTAATGCATTATTATTATTATTATTTATTATTAAAGGTGATGTGGTGAAGAAGCTGCCTCAACCTGGAGGAACCACACGGAGAGAGCAACTCTTCACCTTTCCCTGTAACCTTCAGGGCTGGAATGTAGAGTAGGCCTTGTTATAGACTAGAGTATGAGGCTGATGTTCTAATCCAGGTGGGTCTAGCCTGTGTCCTGAGTCCCAGGCTGTTCTAGCTGGTTCTGATGGTCCTATGTTCTGACCCCCAGACACTAGCTGGCTCTAAAGGTTCTGTGTTCTGACTCCCACACTGTGAATGTTAATTAAAACATTTTGAATTATATTATGTTGCATTTGATTTACTTTTTAGTACTTTGGGTTACTTTCAAGTGTTTAAAAATGTTTGCTTAATTGACCAATCCCCATGATTCTGATACTAGTCCGACATTAGTTTTGGAATGTGTGGTTGTCAATCTAGCTATCAGGTTTCTAATTGTTACAACATGTGTTGTTATGGTAGCTTTAAAGTGGTGGCGGTCCGGGGTGCATACATAAAATGATAGGCTAATTGATCACGGGTGGGTAGTGGCAAGCAAGTGTAGAACAAAACTGTGTTTCATCGTTGTGATGAACTCGATGGCGGGTGTATAGGCTGGTCATGTAGGACTACAGTTAACTGTGCTGTTGTTGGAGAGAAAGGGTAGCGTAAAAAAGTCTATGTTCTCCTGGTCGGGGGTTCATAGCGCCACTGATGGAGTAGTGGTTGTCGCAAGAAGATAAGCTAGTTATCGCTTTTGGACGGTCTTCAGGCACGATCTTAGCACTTGTATACAAGGGTGGACTAGACTACTGCAACTCCCTCCTGGCTGGTCTACCTGCATGTGCCATCCGACCTCTGCAGCTCATCCAGAATGCAGCGGCTCGTCTGGTCTTCAACCTTCCAAAATTCTCCCACACCACGCCGCTCCTCCGCTCCCTTCACTGGCTTCCGGTAACTGCTAGAATCCACTTCAAGACACTGGTACTTGCGTACCATGCTGCGAATGGATCTGGCCCTTCCTACATCCAGGACATGGTTAAACCGTACACCCCAGCACGTGCACTTCGCTCTGCATCAGCCAAACGACTCGCTGCACCCTCGCTGCGAGGGGGACCCAAGTTCCCATCAGCAAAAACACATGGATTTGCTATCCTGGCTCCAAAATGGTGGAATGAGCTCCCCATTGAAATCAGGACCGCAGAAAGCTTACACACCTTCCGGCGCAGACTGAAAACTCATCTCTTTCGACTCCACTTCGAGCGATAGAATGACTAACAAAGAACTGCTATCAGAGCACTTATATACTAATAAAGGACTGGCTTATCTAAAGCCAGTTGAGTAGCACTTGAAACGATTGGCTCTTTGAAACCTGATGTTCTTATATGATTCTGTTTTCTTCAAGGTTGTGTCTTCCTGGTCGAATGTACTTATTGTAAGTCGCTTTGGATAAAAGCGTCAGCTAAATGCAATGTAATGTAATGTATTGTGGACGCGTGAGTCAAGGCGCCCCATCTATAATTCCCTACCCTCTCTGAAACCTCTTAATTCGGACTAAATTGAGCTGGATGAGCTTTGCTGTCGCGCTGGTGTTTATTGCGAGTTCATGTTTGTTTGTCTAGTTGTTTGTATGGGGGGTCTATATTGGTTTGTCTACCCACCGTCTTGCGTATGTTTTGTAACAACTAATAATGAATCAGTCCATAGCCAGGGTAAAATGAACTAAACTTTAGTTATCTCACCAAAAGTAAATGACTTGAGAAAAATAAATAATATAAAGATGTAAAGCAAAATTCTGGTAGTATAAATGTGCTGCAAAATGAAAATAAATAGCAAAAGAGTGTTTCTATGTCCTGCATCTGAGTGTGGAGAGGAAAATGTAAACAAGAAGCCCACTGTTCAGGGTGTGCGCTGTAGGTGTAAGAAGAAAAGTAGATTATATTGCTTTAAGAATCCATTCTTAAATGGTATTGCTGGTATGTTAAGATATGTTTGTGACCTTGTATAAACTCTATGCCTCGTCCTGCGCCCCGAGACCCTCAGAGGCATCACTGCTGGTTGTAAAGACCTGCCTGAAGAGATCAGGGTTGCAAAATCTGTTTTTTTTAGGTCAATGTTGTATTATTTGTTTCATTTATTCTTAAATCTATGTATTGTATGGTAATAATGAATAAAAACGTATTGAACACATTCCGAAACAAAGCAGATAAGACAGAACTCAGACATAATACTAATTGTTGTTGAAACCTTTTGTGCTGTTGCTGCAAAATGGAAACTTTGTTGATTGTCTATTCCAACTTGCCACTGGAATCAGATCATTAATATAAGTTGAAGTTCAATTACAGTTTTCAAAATAGTTTAACATTCTTTATGTTTATGTTTCTGCTTCAAATTATTTCTCGTATCAACCAATTGGTCTCCATAGACATTACTAAAATTTAAATAGTTGTTAAACTACTGACAAGTTTTCTGAAACCGTGTCACGATTCTCAGGTTATGTCACGTTTGTAGTTTTGTCTGTGTTGGTGTTTTTCTTGTCTTTGGGTTTTATTGTGTAAAGTGTTCACCCCCGTTTCCTGCCTGTCTGCTTTCTGTCTGTTTCCCTCCCTGATTACCCGATTGTGTTCACCTGTTGTCCTTGTGTTTCTCCTCCCCTGCCCAGCTGTGTCGTGTTCTGTGATTACCCTTCTGTGTATTTAGTCTAGTCTTCCCCTGTGTTCCATGTCGGTTCATTGTTTCCCCTCCATGTCATTCCACGGTCTGTGTTCCTTGTGCTGCTCGTTGGTGTTGGATATTTTGGATTCTGCCTTGTTTTTGCCACAGCTTTAATTTATTTAATAAAGCTCGCTTTTCGTTATTCTGCATTTGAGTCCTACCTGCTTCACCCATTCCTAACAGAATGAACCGACCAAATTTGGACTCAGCAGATTTCAATGTTTTGGCCCCACAGGCGGAATGTCTTGGGTATTCTCTGGAGTACATTTTTTACACCTGGAAGAACGCCTCATCTAGACAGGGTAAAGAGGCTGCTTTGAAGGAGGCACGCCGGGAGGTTGCTCGCAAGCCCTGGCTCAGGAGCTTGTTGCCGGAGTGGCTACAAACCTTTTCAAGTAGCCCTGAGGAATTGGCACAAGCTTCTAACCCTTTCCTGGGATCCAACTACTGTCCTGTTGAAGGTCCACAGAGTCTCCAAAAAGCCTCTAGGAGACGCAGGGCCAGGATTCCAGCCCGTGCTCCAACAGCCATGATCCCGACTTCAGTTCCGGTTTCCACAGCCATGGATCCATGCACCAGTACTGGCCCGCAGAGCTATGTTTCCTTGCTCGATTACCTGGCCCACACAGCCATGGTCCAGGCCTCTGTTCCGGTTCCAGCGGCTCCAGTTCCAACCTCAGACCTTTTCTCAGGAACCCGTCTGGCGTTTGGAGGTCCACGGAGCCTCCAAAAGGTCTCTGGAAGATGCAAGGCCAGGATTCCAGCCCGTACTCCAGCGGCTCCGGCTCCAGTGCCGGTCCCAGCAGCCATGGTTCCGGCCCCAGCAGCCATGGTTCCGGCCCCAGTCCTGGTCCCAGCTGCCATAGTCCCTTCTCTAGTCCCTACTCAATTCCCTTCTCTAGTCCCTTCTCTAGTCCCTTCCCTAGTCCCTCCTCAAGTCACTTTCCTAGTCCCTTCTCTAGTCCCTTCTCCAGTCCCACCTCTAGTCCCTTCCCTAGTCCCTTCTCCAGTTCCCTCTCGAGTCCCCTCTCCAGTCCCCTCTCGAGTCACCTCTCGAGTTCCATCTCTAGTCCCTACTCAAGTCCCGCCTCTAGTCAATTCTCTAGTCCCTCCTCTAGTTACGTCTCGAGTCCCCTCTCAAGTTCCCTCTCGAGGTCCCTCCTCTAGTCCCTCCTTTAGTCCCTGCTCTAGTCCCTCCTTTAGTCCCTCCTCGAGTCCCCTCTCTAGTTCCCCTCTCAAGTCCCCTCTCGAGGTTCCTCCTCTAGTCCCTCCTCTTGTTCCTCTTCTAGTCTCTCCTCTAGTCCCCTCTGGAGTTCCATCTCTAGTTCCCCTCTCGAGTCACGTCTCAAGTCCCTACCCAATGTCCTGGTCCGTTGGAGGTTCCGCTGGGGGTCCTGCCAACTCCATGTCCTGTCCCGTTGGAGGCCCCGTCGACTACTCCTCTGCCGGGGGTCCTACCAATCGTATGTCTGTCCCGTTGGAGGTCCCGCCGTCTACTCTCCTGCCGGGGGTCCTGCCAGCTTCTTGTCCTGTCTCGTTGGAGGTCCCGCCGTCTACTCTCCTGCCGGGGGTCCTGCCAATCCTATGTCCTGTGCCGTTGGAGGCCCCGCCGACTACTCTCCTGCCGGGGGTCTTGCCAACCCTTTGTCCCGTCCCGTTGGAGGTCCCGCCGTCTACTCTCCTGCCGGGGGTCCTGCCAGCTCCTTGTCCCATCTCGTTGGAGGTCCCACCGACTGCTCTCCTGCCGGGGGTCCTGCCAACCCTTTGTCCCGTCCCGTTGGAGGTACCGCCGTCTGTTCTCCTGCCGGGGGTCCTGCCAGCTCCTTGTCCCATCTCGTTGGAGGTCCCACCGACTGCTCTCCTGCCGGGGATCCTGCCAACCCTTTGTCCTGTGCTGTTGGAGGCCCCGTCGACTGCTCTTCTGCCGGGGGTCCTGCCAGCTCCTTGTCCTGTCCCGTTGGCGGTCCCGCCGACTACTCTCCTGCCGGGGGTCCTGCCAACTACTCTTCTGCCGGGGGTCCTGCCAACCCCTTGTCCTGTTCCGTTGGAGGCCCCACCATCACCTGTCACACCGGGGGTCCTGCCAACTACTGGTCCTCTTCCGTGGGGGATCCTGCCGAAGCCTGACCCACTGGCTCCGGTTCCTGTTCGGCCGACACCGGGTCCTGCCCGGCCTCCGGAGCTGTCTGGTCTTCGCCCTCGAGCCCGGCCCCCTGACTCTTCCTGCCGCTGCTTTTGCCCTCATGCTCGGCCCCCTGAGTTTGCCCGCTGTGGCCTTCGCCCCATTTTGAACTTTGCCTTGCCCCCAGGCCGTCCACCCGAGACCCCCTCCTTGGTCTCTGCCTTGCCCCCGGGCCTTCCGCCCGAGACCCCGTCCTTGGTCTCTGCCTTGCTCCCGGGCCTTCCGCCCGAGACCCCCTCCTTGGTCTCTGCCTTTCCCCCGGGCCGTCCGCCCGAGACCCGTCCTCCAGACCCCCTCCACCCACCCTTTCTTGGCCCTAGTTATGTGTCCTCCCTCCGGACCCCCTCCACCCACCCTTTCTTGGCCCTAGTTATGTGTCCTCCCTCCGGACCCCCTCCACCCACCCTGCTGGACCTTTTTTTGGGACGTCTGGGATCCGTCCCTTGAGGGGGGGGTTCTGTCACGATTCTCAGGTTATGTCACGTTTGTAGTTTTGTCTGTGTTGGTGTTTTTCTTGTCTTTGGGTTTTATTGTGTAAAGTGTTCACCCCCGTTTCCTGCCTGTCTGCTTTCTGTCTGTTTCCCTCCCTGATTACCCGATTGTGTTCACCTGTTGTCCTTGTGTTTCTCCTCCCCTGCCCAGCTGTGTCGTGTTCTGTGATTACCCTTCTGTGTATTTAGTCTAGTCTTCCCCTGTGTTCCATGTCGGTTCATTGTTTCCCCTCCATGTCATTCCACGGTCTGTGTTCCTTGTGCTGCTCGTTGGTGTTGGATATTTTGGATTCTGCCTTGTTTTTGCCACAGCTTTAATTTATTTAATAAAGCTCGCTTTTCGTTATTCTGCATTTGAGTCCTACCTGCTTCACCCATTCCTAACAAACCGAGCTTATGAACAACAGAGTAAAGGTCGCTGGTTAAGCCAGGATCAATATATTTGTTGAAGTTTTTATTGTGTGCATAATACATGTGTTAGATTAATTGAGCAATTCTTTAAAAAGTATAATGTTGCACTTTAAAATAAGTAATTACAGTTAAAAAAATAGATGTTTTCCAAGGGCCTCTCTTTCACAGGCCCACACTTTGAATCATGACACTTCCAAGTCCTACAGAGATCAGTATCACTTTGTGTTGCAAGCCAAATCCAGGGGTTCTACTCGATCCCAATTTTAAATACCATATACCAACATATTGGTTCTCATAACATTCTCACTGCTGTCCCAAATGTTTTAAAACTTGGGAAGACAAGCTGTTCACACACACACACACACACACACACACACACACACACACACTTTGGATAAGTATTCACCTTATCCACATTGTAAATTGCTGCCTTCTTTAGAGTTATTAGTAATTCAAGATTAATTATTCAATTAAATGTGGTACATAAAATGGAATAAATAAAATAACTTTGACTTGATAATTTCGTTAGACATTTTAAACATTAGACCTGTCCTCTAATCTCTACTAGAATAAGATACGTGTGCATGTTTGGGTGTTTTAACACTTCTTAATGTACCTAATCTTGTTATCCTTTTCATTACAGAGCTGGGAAAATTGTGTATTGCTTAGGTTCTGATCCGTGCAAGTCCAATTTTGACTGACTTTAGTTCTAATGTTAATTTTGATTTCAACCCATAAGTAATTATTTAGATTAACTCAAAATTTCACATGATGATGGATTAGTGTTCCGCATTTTTTTTACACTAATTTGTTTTGCAATTACGCCAAAGGTAAAGAGAGACATTGATGACCTTGTGTCCCTTTTGTTGGTACGTGGTTCCATTTTGTCTATGGCCTTGGACGGCTTCACTAATGCCCCTTTCATACCAACGCGTTTTCAGCTCCGGCTCGGACCTGGAGCCTGAAAAGTACCGGTTGTTCCTGTTCACACCGCAGAGGTGCCGCCTCTTAGCTTCGGAATCCGGTTCACTTCCGGCTCCAAAAAAGTGTCGGTCTTGAGCAGGGGTGGGCAATTATTTTTCCAAGGGGGCCAAATGAGCAACTGAAAATATTTTGGAGGGCCGGGCCAAAATGCCGAACTCAATTATGCATAATATACATTTTATTTCTATATAGAAAGCAGTAAATGGCATTGTTTTGACCGCTGGTAAGAGTGTATGTTATTATTTGGTAATTCAAAGGTGAGGTTAGCTTTCAAAAATATCATTTATTCAAATAGAATTTCAAAAATGATAAACATTTTCAGTAACATCAATAACAAAGGGCATTTTGAGTTTCATATACTATTGAAACAAGGATTTTCTTAGCTTTCTAAAGACATCACATCATCTTTGTAGCCAAAATAAACAAGACATATCACTGAACTGTGTAACTGTGTAAAGAAAAGTGTCCCAGTTTTGTAGCCTTTTTACATGCCTATATTAAACATTTAATGTTTTCAGAACTGCGCAAAAAAAAAAAGATCAAGTGTCCCATTTCACTTGTTATATTTCCACATTTTAGTGTTCTTCAGTTCTTTTTTTTCATTCAGTGTGAGAAATCCAGTCTCTATTGAGCTTTAACAAGTCCATCAAAGTCAGGTTGAATGTCTGAGGTGGAGATGCGAAGCACAGCTGACAGATGTTCATCAGTGAGAGAGGATCTGTACCTGGATTTGGTAAACTTCATGACTGAGAATGTCTGTTCACATGTGTAGGTGGATCCAAAGAGAACCAACATCTTCTGAACATGTCTCCTCGTGTTTGGAAAGTTCTCCTCCTTGAGAGCAGAGTAGAACTCTAGCAGTGATGCTGACTTAGTGCTCTTTCAGTAGTGAATCAGACTGCAGGTCAATGAGTTCAAGCTGAACATCAGTGGGTGCACTATCAACACTGCAGGTAAAGGGAGAGGAAACCAGCTGCATTTCATCCTCAACCTTTTTGAAATCTTGAAAACACCTTGAAAATTCATCATGCAGTGCTCCTAACATGGATGAGTACCTGTGCCGGTGATCAGCTGATGGTTTGACTTCTTTCAGGGTTTTCATGTGTTCGAGATTGTTGCTGCCTAGTTGCCTTAAAATTAATTGCAACTTTGTCATGAAGGCTTCCTTTCACATGGCTATTCATTTCATGAGCAAAAAGGCCCTTGCCCTGCAGTTGTGTGTTCAGTGCATTCATCATTGCAGTCACATCAACAGCAAATGTTAAATCTGCCATCCAGTCCTTATCAGACAGCTCTGGGATGGTTTTGCCTTTCATCTCACAAATCTCTTTTATCTCTGATTTCAGAACCCAACACCTTTTCAGCACTTTGCCCAGGCTGAGCCATCTGACAGCTGTGTGGTACCTGACATCCCCATGTTCGCTCTCTTGCTCCTCCAATAGTGAAACAAACTGCCTGTGATTTAATGCTCGCGCTCTGATGAAATGAACTGTTGTAGTAACAACATCAACCACATGGCTAAGTTTTAGCACTGACTTGCACAACGTTTGCTGATGAATAATATGTATAAACACCAATTTCTGCTCTGCGTTGAGTTCACTCACTTTATCTTGCATTCTTTTCAAAAGTCCAACATTTTTCCCTGTCAAATTCGGACATCGTTTACCTCGGTGAACAGATCACTCCCCGTTGTGGTTCCTTTCATTGGCCGCATTCTGCCAGCTTCTCCGTAAGCTTGAAGTCGCGCGTTATCCCGAGAAATATGAGCAGCTGGGCTGTGTCACGGACGTCACAGCTCTCATCCAAAGCCAAAGAAAAAAAGTCGAAGCTTCCCACTTCACTTTGCAGCTGAAACTCCAGATTTTCTGCGATGTCCTCCACCCTTCTTGTCACGGTGCGGCGGGACAGCGAGATGTTTTCAAACGCTTCTTTTTTCTCTGGGCATAGCAGTGCTGCAGACTCCACCATGCACTCTTTCACAAACTCCCCCTCCGAGAATGGCTTACTGTTCTGGGCGATTTTGTGGGCTATCACAAAGCTGGTTCTGGTCGCTGCATCTCTGTCTGCATGCAGCTTTGTAAAAGAGCCTTGTTGTTTTTCTAGCTTTGCTAGTAAATCAGTTGATGTCCGCGCTCGTTCGGCATTCAAGTTTTTGTATTTCGCGGCATGTTTCGTCTCGTAATGCCGTTTCAAATTGTACTCTTTAAACACGGCGACATGCTCCCCACAAACCAAACACACAGGTTTACCCTTGACTTCAGTAAAGAAAAAAATAGTAGTCCATATTTGTTTGAAAGTTCTGCTTTCGGCATCCACTTTCCTCTTTTTGGCATGAGCCGACATTTTCGCATTTTTCAGGGGTGACAAGGAAGGTAGACACGCATTTCACGTGCACAGTTGACGTGCACGATTGCGTGTACTGTGAGAAAAATGGGCTTCAAAATAAAAGCAATGCGGTTTTAGTCCACCCATAAGATAATTAGAAAATATGTTTTATTTTCTAATTATCATGTAATCTTTCGCGGGCCGGTCAGAATCATCCCGCGGGCCGTATTTGGCCCGCGGGCCGTACAATGCCCAGGTCTGGTCTTGAGGCAAGAGCTTCGGAGCTAAGAGGCGGCGTCGCTTACGTCTCTCTTACGTTGAGGCGGGGGCAGGGGCAGAGAAGTAGATGCTGAAGACCACAAAGAAGTCTTGCATTTCGCATGTGATGTTTGTAAAGTTCCAAGTAAAGTCGTCCCTTGTAAAGTCGTCCGATGCCTTCCATTTCGTTTCTTAAGAGGATAACCAAAGCGAACAGCGCTTCAATACAATCGGCCATTGTTGTTGTTGTCGATGTGAGGGATTTCCGTGCGGTTTGGATTTTATGAAGCAGGCACGTAAACGGTGACGTCATGACGCAGCAGCGGCAGCTCTGGGCGGTGTGAACAGAGCGGGAGCAGAAAAGGGAAACCGGAGTTGAACCAGAAAAGCTCCCGCTCGGAGCTAGAACTGGAAAAGCGCTGGTGTGAAAGCCGCATAAGAGTCACCCAGTTCTGCCCTGCTAAAGTCCGGCTGAGTGCAGTCACAGAGATGCTATGGCTGCTCTACATGAATGACATTAATGGTCTGGTCCGAGAATGGACACCATGTCCTGCTCCCAGAGAGAATGACGGTCCTAAAACTGAACATGACAGCCGTTGATACTGTCTCACGTGGGTCTGCTCCCCCCCACTGAGCCATGAACTGAAAGCTTGACATCTGCTTTGAACACCTGGAAGTAGGGATGTACCGATCCCCTTTTTTTGCTCCCGATCCGATTCCGATCATTTGATTTTGACAATCTGCCGATACCGATTTTTCCCGATCCGATCTTTATGCAATGCATTAAGAGAAAAAAAAGGTAACAGATAACGGCTGGTCATCCAATGCGATGAATTCAGCTACCTTGGCTGTTATTCTTTCGGCCTTTTCACTGTTCTGGGGCAGTTTCTCTTTCCTTTTAAAAGTCTCTGAAAGTGTCGGTTGTTTCAGTGCCGTTACCTGAGTGGCCGCTGTGTACTCGTCGTGTTGTTGTCGGTGTTTGTTTCTCAGGTGGCGTATTAGATTGGTCGTGTTGAACGTAGCTCTGTTCTTTCCACCACGCGGAACCTCCACCTTGTAAACATTGCATCTGGCTGTTACACTGCCTTCGCTTTCAATTTTATAATACTTCCTGACCTTTTCTCTGTCCCGACTCCCGAGTCACCAGCTGAACGTAGCCTCTCGTTAGCTTACTGCTACTATTAGACACTGCGCCCTGCCCACTCTGTTGCCAGCTTTGAGAGAAATAAACAACCAGGTCTATGAAAACAAGCCCAAAAGAAGCAACACATACATGATGTTGTGTAATTTTAAACCCAAACTAAACCCAAACTAAGGCCTCAGGATGAGGAATGAACATGGTCATTTTTGTTTTGTAACATTAAATAAAAATAATAATAAAAAAATATATATATTTTTTTTATTCCCGATCCCCGATTTTTTTCTCCCTATTCCGATCAATTGAAAATCACGTGATCGGCTCCGATCCCCGATCATGTGATCGGGACATCTCTACCTGGAAGCTTCCCTGTCACACCAGCACCAACCCTTGGGTCAGTCAGATGCAGTGGCGGGCCGTGCATTTCACACCTAGGCCTTCAGTGATGTCCGACACAGTCCTACCTGAATTATTCCACCTCTTAATAGCATCATTATGACGCCATGGCTCTAGAAACTATACATTTAGACAGAAACGCAGTATAACCGGGCATTGCATCACCTTAACATAGTCAAGTACAACAGAGTTATATTAATATTTCCGAAGCATTTATAATCAATATATCCGCATTTACAATTAAGAGTGTTAAACTACCAGCTTTAAGATCGCTTGGATACTGTCCAAACTTAAAAATAAAAGGGGCTTTTAAGGCATTAGTATACAAAGTTTTATTAAGTCCACCAAAAGTATGTGAGCTTTAACAAGTGTGTTCACTAAACAGCGCATTGTCGCACCCAAAGCAGTTTCATTTAAGAAACGTGACGATAAAGACACAAACTATTCACTGAAAATAAAAGAAAACAAACAATTAATTTGCATTTGTTCATGAGGATATATTTGCGACAGTGGTGAAAGTGTATTCCTAGCCCTGAATGTCCACTTTGATAAAGGTTAAACCAAACAATTCAACAAGTCTCCTTGAGTTTTACTGCACAGCTGAGCCAGTGCGTCACACACATCTCTATATCTCTTGCAGAAGCATCACACATTTATTTTTTATATATTTGTCATTTTAATTACATATATATTAATTCGTTAATATTGATTTAATATTAACGACATAAAATGACAAAAATATATTAAAATAAAATAAAAAATAAAATGCTTTGTACTCACCAAAACAACTGATTATTTGAACACAAAATCCATCCTCCTTTCTTTCCTCAAGAAGACTTCAATGACTCTGTTGTACAGTTTATCTGTGCGTTTCAGTTCCACCAATAAGTCATTTTCTATAGACATGAAGGCTAATGATGAAAGCCGAGTCTGTCCAGTAGAATTTCTGGCATAAGTTTTAATTCGCTTTAAGGCCGAGAATGACCGCTCGACAGAAGCGGTGGACACAGGGATAGTCACTGCCACACATGCCAATGTGTAAAGCTGCCCCATGCTCTCACTCAGATTTTTCCGCTTAAGGAAATCAAGGAGATCAGTGGGACTTTTCCCTTCAAAATCAGTCATGGCATACATTACAGTCAGTTCTGTTTTTAGCCGGGACAGATCGAACAGTGTTCCGTGACTCTGTGTTAATTTGGCTAAGGCTGTTTGCGGGAATTTTTTTCCGGTAGGTCTGAAAGTGCTGGGGGTCCAGGAGGGAGAGAAACATTAATTCTTCGTGGTCTTGAAACCTACTCCGTATCTGGCAAAGAATGTTGTCCAGAATATTGCTGTGGAGTTGTTGGTAGTATGCGCGAAGGTCTCCTTGTGCTGTACGTGGGCCTCTGCGTGCGCTCGGACCATTTGAGATGCGCGCTGTGTCCTCGTAGATCTGACGAAACTGGCACCTCTCTCGCTCAATTGTGTCACAAAACTCGTTCACCCTTGTCAGACAGAATTGTACATCCAATGTTTGTTTCTGTAGTATTCCAAAGGGCACATCTGAATGCTTAAAAATCCCATTGAATGTTTCAAGCAAAAAACAAAACTCAAAATCATCCAGACGTGCATTAAATCCATCAGCGCTAAGCATAGTATCCCCATCATACTCCTCATGATGTTCCAGTATGTGGTCAAACACCTCCTTTAGGGAAACTCTCTTCTCAAAGACTGCATTGACCAATCTCGATGTATATTGCCACCGCGTTGGTGCAACATTAGGAAGACGACGCTTGCAAATGTCATCCAGCAGTTGCGTGCGCTTAGGGGATCTGGAGAAAAATGCTGCAAGGCCATTGAGGCTGGCAAAAAAGACCTTGCATTCTTTAAGCTTTGAGGCCCCTTGAGTCAGTACTAAATTTAGTCGATGTGCATAGCAGTGAATGAATAAGGCCATAGGTGCCCTCTCCTTAACTTTAGCCTGCACCCCATTTAGTCCAGATGCCATGACCGCTGCGCCATCATAACACTGTGCCACAACTTTATCCAGACTACATTCATATTCCTCCATGAAACGGAAAATGAGAGCGGCAATGTCATCAGCTCGCTTGCCGCTTGTAACATCTTCAAATCTGACAAACCGCTCCTTGACACCTGTGTCCGTCACATAACGCAGGACAAGTGCCAGCTGTGCTACATGACCCACGTCTGTCGTCTCGTCCACCATAACAGCGACAAAGGGTGCTTTTTTAATCTCCATTTTGATCTCTTCTCCCATCACTTCAGCAATAGCATAAATCAGGTCGTTTTGTATTTTGCCTGACGTCCCAGTAAACACTTTGTTTGTGGACAGGTGGTAATGCAAGTCTGTGTTGTTCTCAGCAAGCAAAGAAAGAAGCTCCACGTAGTTTCCTCTGTTTCTGGAGTCGGCGCTTTCATCATGTCCCCTAAATGAAAGTTCCTGTTTACCCAAAAACAGGACACAATCAATCAGTCTTTTCAATATTTCCCTATTTTTGTTCACCCTTTCGTTGTGGAGCTCCGTTTCCCGGCGCACTTGTTCGTTGAGCTGTAGATCCACTCGGGTGTCCCCAAAGGTTTTCAAAAGCACAATTGCTTGTAAGTGCCCAGCCGTGCTTTGGTGTCTCGTTGCTGCCTTGGTTAGACAACTCAAGTTTGCAAATCCAGTGTGGCTCCAAACACCAAATCGATCATTTGCAAATAGCAGGCATTCCCAGCAGTACAATTTGCAGTGCCTCTCGGAGGCTGTGAGCCAGGGGTACCGCTCGTAGTTAGTCATTTGAAAGTGGCGGACAAACCCTTTTCCCCGCTGTGATAGGCTAGCTAGCTTCGGGGTTGGCCGTTCTCTTCTCACAATCTCTAGCTTTTCTTGAAAAGTTCGTCTTGAAAATGGCGTTGTAATGATATCTGCGACCAAATCGATCTCTTCTCCTCCTTCAGCCATTGTGGGTTTAAAAAAAACAGCTTGTAGAAATCTACACAAATTAGCTCGTTCAAATTCACGTTCAGTTTGCTAGCTCTACATAGCTCTGCCTCTCAATAGTGCGTATCCAATCAAAAGACGTGCACGTGCTGACGTCATCGTACGCCTGCTAGCTGGCCTGTTGTCGCCAACTCAAAATCTGATTGGCTAACGCCACAGTTTTGTTTCCGTTCACTTTAAGCTACAGGCGCCCGCACTGTTGATTCTGAAGGCCTAAGGGCAGATTTCTTGGACCCTGGCAACACATTATGGCTGAAATATGATTGGATAAAAGCTCTAACATAAAGGCCAGCCCTCCAAATCTTGTTCTGAGGCTGGAAGCAGCGCAACCAAGAGGAAAGCTCTGAAATGAAAAGCATAGACTATGGGGAATAATTTAATACATATTTGTGGAAAAAATATATCAAAATTAAATTTATATTCTGATGATGTTTAGGCCAGCAGAGAAGGCCTTGCTGGCCCTGACGGCCCACCACTGGTCAGATGAGACTAACGGCTTCACTTAGGGCATTTGGTTCAGATACATGACTCTTGTTACTGCAGAATGGGTTGTTTTTTTAAGGCTATTCATACTGCTATGCAGAGGATGCCTGTAAGTTAGCAAGCTGTTAAAAGCCCCTACTATTTTTAAAATAGGCCTAATGTCAGGGGTCTCTTAGTTCTACATATATTCACATTATATGGACCATGTTTGCACCTGGTAAAACTAGAGGCTGCACGAAACTCAGGCTACAATACGACCATTCTGTTCTGCTCTAACGATTCAATTGATAGATTCTACATCAAAACAATTAGCTTTTATTGTTTCCAATGATAACGTCACCTTAAGTGGAGGAATGCAAACCTGTTTTCAAATGTAATGTTTTGAATTTGTTTGACGTTTCTCAGTAATAACACCCTCAGACACCCAATTCCATTCATGCTATGCCATCAGTAGTGACTCAGATGTTGAGGGGGATGAAGCTTTTCCTCCCAAATCAGATATGCTTTGTTTTTCAACAAAGGTATACATTTCCTGCATAATATGTTTCTCACAGTTGTTTTTTGTAAACTGCACACAGGTGATACTGAGTCTTCTCGATTAATAGATTATAAACTGTGAGGAATTGCAGTATCTCCTTCTCCTTTTTTCTGTTTGTTTGTCTATCTGTTTGTCTGTCTTCCTGGCTGGGCGTGGTTGACCTACTTTCCGTTTTCCGCCAACTCACCTCCGCTCCTGTTTCTCATCATCACTGATTACCACTACTCACCTGCTGCTGCTTAAAACTCCGGTTCGATCATCAGACTTCGCCAGTTCTTCGTATACTCACAGTGGTAAACTCCAGTTCCGGCTGACTAGTATTGCTAGTCTTTTTGTATACTCTTCCAGTTGGATTTTTCATATACTAATCCTGTTCTGTTTTGTGCCTGTTCCAGATACTCCATATTCCATTCCGTCCTGCCTGCCACGTCCAGCCCAACCTCCGTCTCAGCCCTGCTCCACGTTCTTCCCACTCTGTTGAGAGTTTGCTTTGTCTCCTGCCTGTTTTTTGAGGAACGTAAATAAATCCAGTTTTTTTGACACTTCACCTAAGTCTCCGTCCCAAGTGTTCTTGCATAGCGGGTTCAAGTTTTGAGTCTTTTTACGAGGAGCGTAACAGAAGAACTGGCCAAGAATGAACACCGCAGGATCCGGAGCGGATTCTACCCCAATCATTCATGCCCTGTCAAGTCAGGGCTCCCTCCTGGGTGAACACGAAAAGCTCATCCGAGCGTTGGTGGAGAGTAACCGGTCCATGGCTCATCATGTCTCCGAGTTGGCGTGCCAGATCTCCGCTCTCACTACCTCGACGGTAGCATTTCAGGCTACTCCCAGTCCAGCCCCTTTGCCCCCTCCTCGCCAGGATTTTCCTATCACCGATCCTGAGCCATTTCACGGAGATGTGGAGAAATGCAGAGGTTTTTTGTTCCAATGTAACAAGGTTTTTCGCCAGCGTCCTGTTGCATTTGCTGCTGAAGCAACGAGGATTAATTTTGTTTTGGGGTTGCTCCGCGGGAGAGCTTTAACCTGGGCAGAGGCTTTAGACTCTTCGGTGGATTTTGACACTCTACGTTTTGAGGGCTTCTCTGATCGGTTCTCAGCTGTTTTTGATCATCCCAACTCCTCTGGCTCCGCCGAGAATAAGCTGCTTAGCCTGCAACAAGGAAGCCGGACAGTGGCTGATTACTCCATCGAGTTTCACACACTCGCTGCAGAGGCTCGATGGGACGAGGCGGCTCTCAAGGAGGTGTTTTTGAGAGGATTGAGGGACCAGCTTCGGGACGAATTGGCAGCACGAGACGTTCCAGCGGATCTCTCAGAGCTGATCTCCTTAGTGTCTCGTTTGGACTGTCGTCTGCGGGAGCGCCGAGCTGAGCGAACACGGAGGGATTCACCAGTGTCACTCAGTAAGCCCAGTTTTTCCTCCTACTCTGCTCACTCGGTGTCTAGACCTCCCTCTTTTCCCCCGTCATCCAGTGTGCGCACCTCTTCTCAGGAGGAGCCCATGCAACTGGGTCGTGCTAGACTTTCTCTGGAGGAGCGTCAGCGCCGGATAGGTGCAGGCCAATGCCTGTATTGTGGAAAGACTGGGCATAGCATTCCCAACTGCCCAGTACGTCCAAACTGGGAGGCTCGTCAGTAAGATTGGGGGTCCTGACGAGTCCACAGCAATCATCTCTAACCCCATCCTTGACTCGTTTTCTTATTCCCGCCAAGCTCTGTGTTAGTTCTATGACATTGCCTCTCCAGGCTCTCATTGATTCTGGTGCGGAGGATAGCTTTTTGGACCAGGAGCTAGCTGAACAGCTGGGACTCTGCTTGGAGCCGCTAGAGGAACCGTTAACTGCCTATGCTCTAAATGGACAAATCATCTCCTCAGTCACAGCACAGTCACCCCTTGTGACTTTAATCACCTCCGGAAACCACCGTGAACTTATCCAGTTTAAGGTAATATCCTCTCCTTCTACTCCTCTGGTTTTGGGTTACCCGTGGCTACGTACTCACAACCCACACATTGATTGGGCTAAGGGAAGGATTATTGAATGGGATCAGCACTGTCTCGCTAACTGCCTGTGTTCTGCCCTACCTTCAACTTCTGTTTCCCCAAATCCTGTTGTCCGCCCTGATGCATCTGTAGATTTGACTGGTGTTCCTACTACTTACCACGACCTGCGTTGGGTCGTCAGCAAAGAGAGGGCTCTCTCTCTTCCTCCCCACCGACCCTACGACTGCCCTATTGATCTGCTCTGTGGAGCTCCTCTACCCTCCAGCCGCCTCTACAATCTGTCCCGTCCTGAGAGGGAGGCTATGGAGCTTTATATCACGGACTCTGTGGCTGCTGGTATTATTCGTCCCTCCTCTTCTCCTGTGGGTGCCGGGTTCTTCTTTGTAGGCAAGAAGGATAAGTCGCTACGACTTTGCATAGACTTTCGGGGGTTAAACAATATCACGGTCAAGAACAAGTACCCATTACCCCTTCTCACCTCAGCTTTTGAACCTCTCCAATAGGCAACCCTGTTCACCAAGCTTGACCTTCGAAATGCCTATCATCTGATCCGCATCCGCCAGGGGGATGAATGGAAGACAGCGTTTAACACTCCATTGGGCCATTTTGAATATCTGGTCATGCCTTTTGGTATCACTAACGCTCCAGCAGTTTTCCAGACTATGATCAATGATGTCTTGCGTGACTTCCTTAACCGCTTTGTCTTTGTCTACTTAGACGACATCCTGATTTTCTCCAGGAATCAGGAGGAACACGAGAACCATGTCCGCACGGTCCTACAGAGACTGCTGGAGAACAAGCTCTATGTTAAGGCGGAGAAGTGCGAGTTCCACCAGAACCGGATCAGCTTCCTGGGCTACATCATCAGCCAGGGCAAGGTAGAGGCAGACCCTGGAAAGATCAAGGCAGTGGTGGAGTGGCCAGTCCCAACTACAAGGAGGGAGCTCCAGAGGTTTCTGGGATTTGCCAACTTTTACCGTCGCTTCATCCGGAACTTCAGTAAAGTAGCTGCACCTCTCTCCAGACTCACCTCCATCAACATCACGTTCTGTTGGACTCCAGACGCTAACAGAGCTTTCATTAAACTCAAGTCCTTGAGTTTAATGGAAAAACTCCTGTCAGCCCTGGAGACCTCCCAACTCCCTGGAGACCTCCCAACTCCTCACAGAACATGTTTTCCAGTTACATGGTATCCCTGCCGACATTGTCTCAGACCCCAGTCCCCAGTTCACCTCTCGAGTTTGGAGGGAGTTTTGTCAATCCCTGGGAGCCTCAGTCAGCCTGACTTCTGGATATCACCCCCAATCAAACGGCCAAACAGAACGAACTAATCAGGACCTGGAGTCAGCTCTCCGCTGCATCACCGACCGAAACCCCTCTACTTGGAGCTCTCGTCTCTCCTGGGTTGAGTACTCCCACAACGCTCTTACCTGCTCCGCTACTGGTCTCTCCCCCTTTGAGGCTTCATTGGGGTACCAGCCGCCCCTGTTCCCCGAAGAGGAGCGAGACTTGGCAGTTCCCTCAGTCCAGCAGCATGTGCGTCGCTGTTAGAAAATCTGGAGAGATACACGATCTGCCCTTCTCCAGACTTCGGCATGGAACCAGCGATCAGCCAACCGTCACAGAAAGGCAGCTCCTCTATACGTCCCAGGCCAGTCAGTCTGGTTGTCCTCCCACAACATTCCTCTCATCTCTGAGTCCAAGAAGCTTTCCCCACGCTTCATTGGTCCTTTTCCCATCCTAAGGATCATTAACCCTTCCGCAGTCCGGTTGAAGCTTCCCAGAGCTCTGAGAATTCACCCCACTTTCCACGTGTCTCAGATTAAGCCGGTTCACACCAGTGAATTGAGCCCTCCGGCCTTACCCCCTCCTCCCTCCCGTATCATCGACAATCACCCTGCTTATACGGTGCACCGTCTTTTGGACGTCAGACGTCGGGGCAGGGGTTTCCAGTATCTGGTGGACTGGGAGGGTTATGGCCTCGAGGAGCGATGCTGGGTTCCTCGTTCCCGTGTCCTGGACCCAATCATGGTGAGGGCCTTTCACAGGGCTCATCCAAACAAGCCTGGTGGTCGCCAGGTGGCTCCCATTGAGGGGGGGGGTACTGTTTGTCTGTCTTCCTGGCTGGGCGTGGTTGACCTACTTTCCGTTTTCCGCCAACTCACCTCCGCTCCTGTTTCTCATCATCACTGATTACCACTACTCACCTGCTGCTGCTTAAAACTCCGGTTCGATCATCAGACTTCGCCAGTTCTTCGTATACTCACAGTGGTAAACTCCAGTTCCGGCTGACTAGTATTGCTAGTCTTTTTGTATACTCTTCCAGTTGGATTTTTCATATACTAATCCTGTTCTGTTTTGTGCCTGTTCCAGATACTCCATATTCCATTCCGTCCTGCCTGCCACGTCCAGCCCAACCTCCGTCTCAGCCCTGCTCCACGTTCTTCCCACTCTGTTGAGAGTTTGCTTTGTCTCCTGTCTGTTTTTTGAGGAACGTAAATAAATCCAGTTTTTTTGACACTTCACCTAAGTCTCCGTCCCAAGTGTTCTTGCATAGCGGGTTCAAGTTTTGAGTCTCTTTACGAGGAGCGTAACATAAACTACACCATGCTTAAATAGACTCCTAAGTTATTATTTCACATGTGACATATGTAAGAAAAGGGAGGGAAGAGTCAATTATATTGTGTAATTGATTTTATATTGGGTAATTTATTTCTCAAACCTATGTTTTATGGAACAGAAAAAAAATATTTCTGATAAACTAATATTTTATCAAATGGTAAATGGTGAATTAATATAACATTTAGAATCATTGAGAAGGGGTTATATCCACAGGGAAAAGCTCACCTTTAAACTACAATAACATTTCTCTGCTTTGGACTGATGAGTATATGATTCTTGCATGTTCAATGACTAACACAAACCTTACATGTATGCATGTGCATGTGTCATGAAGGCTCCCAAATAATTCTGAGGGGCCTATCCTATTTTTGTATTTAAATGATAATGTGCTAATCCATTACCTTGAGTTGTCTTCACTCAGGAAAACATCCCTATCAAGTGTTAACCCAATAACTAGGACAGCTCTGAAGGCCAAGGGTCAGAGAGAGAGGGTCACACTCTCCGGCTGCAGAAGGCACCCCCAGCCACGGGTAAGGAAGCACGAGGTCGTTCGAGATGAGAGGATTATAATCTTCATCTTTCTGCTCGGTGGGCTCAAGCAGACAACCCTGCAGGACGAGCGAGGGCTTCAGAGGCTTCATACAAGGTTCCTTGTTTCTTGGAGGAGCAGATGTCTTCCTAACCTCTCCCATCACGGGGGGAGACCTGGATGCGCCACTTGGAATACGCAGTTGCACTGCTCTCAAGCAGATAGCAGAAGGAATGCAGGCAGATGAGCCTCCATTTCACTGGGGGATCATACAGTGCTCACTGAATGAGCCACACAAAAGCAGAGCAATTGGGAGGTTGAAATATGGCGCTCTGATGAAGAAGAGTTTGAGCCAATCAGCACCTCAGTGCTAATCTACAGTATCAGGATGCCTTTACACACCAGACACTCTTTGTCATAAAGAGAGGAGGAGAACGAGTCCTGGAGTCTTCCAGCTCTCGTACAAAGATGAACTTTGAATTGATTTTATACCTTGGATGTTTACAGATGTACAATTAATGACTGTTTTTATATTTCCAATGACCAGACATGTGTTGAATAGTGGTGATTCATATATTTTTGCCGGATCAGATTACACTTTCGCACTAAACAAAACATTATTAGACTAAGGTTTTTAGATTATCAAAATTGATAAAAAGAGAGAACTGTTGGGGAAATATTTTCCAAGGCCTATAACTTTGACCCAGTTTATCATTTCAAACTGTCCTGACTGAGCACACGCACCTCGTAACCTTGGCTGCTGTGCTCTCAGTGTTCTGTCTCCCTGTTCCTGCCTGTTGGCGTCAGCTGATAGAGGTGTTATGATTCTATGTTCCTGCCTGTTGGCGTCAGATGATAGAGGTGTTATGATTCTATCTTGTTATGCAGCATGTTGATGATTTTCTCTGAACTAGCTAAATACAGGGGTCTGTTGTAGAGTTCTTCAGAATTGACGTGGCAACTCTACCGTGCAGTCAGATCGTGGCTGCTGTGACTTGTGATGTGAATTCTCCAGCCGAAACTCCAAATACACCATCAGTGTTTGACATCAAAGCTCCTGCTCTTCCCGTGTCTCTTTCCTGAGTCGGTGACTCCCACTGCATTGCTACACAGAAGTTTCCCTTACAACTGTCACCAAGTTAACAGAATGTGCAGTGTGGGGTGCACACTTTACATAACAGTCCTGTTTGAAACCATGGCTCAGAGGGCATTTTACATTCTGAATATTTTTCTGGAATTATCATAGATTAGCCATGTGATGTTTTGACAAGCATAGTCCACTTTTGGCTACTTTAGCTTTTTAATCACTTGAACTGCACAATAATGGCTGCTTGCCCCAAGAGACCCATCCTGTTACACTCTGTTTTGGAAAACATTGACCCACCTCTTATTTACAATGTATCGGGGGATTAGGTCGAATTAGAGAACTAGTAATACAAAGAAAAAAAAGACTCCGATGTAGAGTATTTTGTCAGCAACATAGACACAATCCCTCCCCAGCTTCCCACTCCAGTCATCCAAATCTACAACCAAGTTCACATTTAAGGTTAGGCAAATGCTATTATTTTCTTGTCCATCTTTACTAATGCATGCTGTCTAACACCTAATGGTTGAAATGCTCAAATGTCAAGGGGCTGAGTCAAGGCCAGAATAAACGCTGGGGAGTAAATGATTCTGACACAGCTTTGACAGACGAAACAAAAGGCTTGGGGAATGGAAAATAAATCACTTTGAACACAAACTGTTGATCCAGTTCATTTAAGGTGAATAGATGAGAAGGCAATCAAGTCGCAGTAACAGCTCATGACATGTTTTGAAAGTTTTGTCTGTTACTCATGCTTTTTTTTCAGTCAGAGTGGAGTCCTTGAAGTTAAGGATCAGTCTGTCACTTGTGTCCCCTATCCTTCTCCATTTTCCATTTTTTCTTCTTTCTTTCTCGAGAATAGTTCCCTTTCTTTCTCTCTGTATCAACTATTCTCCCTAAAGGCGTGTCCCCCAGGCGAACTTTGGTACTGATTACAGGCAAAAAGCAGATTAAGAAATACATTCAGACACAGACAATGATTTCATTCTGTATGCCAGGGGCAGTTTGCATTATGTGTGTGAATATTAGCCACCTGCAATATCATGCAAAGGCCTTTTGTGTTGCTATTGACTTGAAAGCTTGTCTTCCCTCTTTCATGAATATTTTTGGCTTAAATGAAAAGCATTACCTCTGCTATAATACTCATCAGACAGAGCGTGCAACGACGTGTTGATAATACCCCAACATGAGGGTTGAATGAGGCAAGCATTGTGGGAAAATTCAAAGCCAGTACCTTCTTGCTATGTGGATTTGAGGTTTTCAACTGGTTGAAAATGGAACAATGATAAGAAGTTAGCAGTATCCTTGATAACAATGTCATTACAATAACCACAATGCTCACTAAAAAAAGCTTCATTGTATACTTAACTTTAACCTGTGCTACAAAGCTGAGTACATCATTTTTTAGACTGATGGTTTGCATTTTACTGGGTAATTGTGTTCACCCGGCTGTATTACACAGAGGAGACTAAATGCTTCTACTAAATGGTTGGATTGTTTAGTTTTTTAAATGATACACACACCTATGTGCCTGTCTTCTTATCGATACAGTTTCCAATTGCCTGTTCTTTAGCAATAAATGTGCCATGAATAATATATTTCCTCAAACTAGAAAACGGCTCATAAAACTGTCATTGTGGAGACTCAGCAAATAATTACACACTTCTGGTGTCAAATGCCATTCCTACTCTATGTTCACTTCACTTTCCTGAGCCCTCCATCTTCTCTACTCTCCTTTTTATTACTGCTTTTCTTTAGTTCTTCAGTCTTTAAAACATCTCAATGACTCGTATGCAATTAGGAGCTTGCTTTAATCATGTTTGAGAAAGAATGTGAATGAATGAAACAGTTGAAAAAAGGGAGGTCAGTACGGAGCCCTGGAGGGTTCATAGAGAAAAAAATAAATAAAACGTGGCCACGCTTTAGTAACTCGTGCGCACGAGTTACTAAAGCGTGCACACGAGTTACTAAAGCGTGCGCACGAGTTACTAAAGCGTGCGCACGAGTTACTAAAGCGTGCGCACGAGTTACTAAAGCGTGGCCTCGTTTTGTGTGTGTGTGGGCATTTGTTTATGATAGTATCGTTCGTTCCGGTGCACTCCGGCAGGACTATAGCACATCGAGATTAAGATTAAACGAATTTCTTTCACTTGGGAATACACATATAACTATGGAGAACCAGATTTGTGTAAATTACTGTTCGTGGTCATTTGAAAACAAATGCCGGGGGTGTCGGACACACACAAACACATCATGCGCCCCGGTGACAGGACATCTCCTTCATAAAACGAGGGGGAATACTCTGGTAGTTCGATGTGTGTAGAGGTGTGTGTGGTTGAACGTAGCAACCTCGATCTCTATCCAGCGGTTCTAATGAAGGGCAACGCAGTGAAGTAAACAGTAAAAGGCACCGCTCTTTGCAGCTGGTGCTGCTCTTCTCAGATTCTGCTGAATTACACGTTACTGCCTCCAGTGCCCTGTACGACGAAGACAGTTCAACAGACCCTGGATATGTTTGATTTACACGGCTTAACTAACCCTAACAAACACGATGTCGCTAAGCGGTCCTACGAAGCTGGTTATTAACTCAGCAAATCAACCAGGGTTTCTCTGTCCGGTTGAGAGTGCGTTCACGTGAAAGGGACGGGGTTACCAACATTTGACCAATCACAAACATGGAGACGCGTGCTGACAGCGCAGCGTCATACTTCATGAATGAATAGTGTAAATAGCAAATCCTGCTTCGTAGTACAGGCCACTGGTGCCACAGAGATGTCATAAAGTGGAGGATGTTTTCCTTCTATAAAACAGCTGTGGGCAGCAGATTCTGTGAGTCACGGACAGGAATCCCTCAATTTAAATAAAACGAGGCCATGCTTTATTAACTCGTGCGCACGCTTTATTAACTCGTGCCCACGCTTTATTAACTCGTGCCCACGCTTTATTAACTCGTGCGAACGAGAAAGCAAAACGTGGCCACGTTTTATTTATTTTTCTCTCAATGAACCCTCCAGGGCTCCGTAGGTCATCTGTGGGAGTATTTGCAAATGATCTGAGCGATCACTGTGTTGTAGCCACAATTAGGGACACTAAGGTCCAAAAGGTTAAACCTCGCATTATCATCAAGAGAGACAAAAAACATTTTGTGGAGCAGGGTTTTGTGCATGATCTGTTTGATTTTGATTGGGGTAAAATCGATCTGTGTGCTGATGTGGAAATCGCATGGTCTTATTTTTATCTTGGTTTTATGGAGATCATTGATAGACATGCACCCCTGCGTACATTTAGAGTAAAGGGACGAGACAATCCTTGGTTTTCTGCTGAGCTGTCTAGTCTCCTTCATGAGAGAAACAAGGCCTGGGCAAAGGCTAGGAAATCAGGCTCAGAGATAGAGTGGCTGCGTTTTAGGCAGCTAAGGAATAGCTTCACTTCAAATGTCAAAAGTGCAAAGTCGAAGTACTATTTGTCAGTTACCACAGAAAACCTAAATAATCCTAGGAAATGTTGGAAAGCAATAAAATCGATATCAACCGGTGAGATCCGTAATGAGCTACCTCCGTGCCTTACCACAGCATCTGGCTCTATATCGGACAGGGCCACTATGCTAAATTGCTTTAATGAGCATTTTGTGTCCTGCGGTTCTATGTTTGATTCTGTGACTAACTCTGCTTCTGTGAACACTACAGTATGTGACTCTGAACAACGTGGTCTGGAAAACCCTTTCAGTTTTACTCCTTTTACTGTCAATGTTGTTCATGAAGCCTTATCTAAGCTAGATCCTAGGAAACCGGCTGGCCCGGACAACTTAGAACCTTTCTTTTTAAAGATAGCTGCAGATTTTATTGCTCCACCTCTTACTTCTCTTTTTAACCTCTCCCTCAGCACAAATACAATTCCAAAAGTATGGAAGTCTGCTTATGTCTTGCCTTTACTGAAAGGAGGGGAGACAACTATTTTAAATAACTATAGGCCAACCCCAGTGAGATGATAGTGAACTGTTCATGAACTTGTCATGAAAAGTTCATGGAATATCAGTGAACCATATTCATGAACAGCTCATAAACAGCTCATAACAAAGTTGATGAACTGTTCATGAAAGTGTCATGAACATTAAATGGCACTAGGGCAGTTCATGAACTACTCATGAAACTCCTGTGCTGGAATGGTTCATGAACAATTCATGGAATATGGTTTTAGGCAGGTTCATGAACAATTCATGAAATGGAGTTTTCAGTGAGTGTGTAGGGATATTCAGTTTTCAACCAAGAACATTTCAAGAATTGTTCATGAACATATCAAGAACTGTTCATAACAACTTCATGAACCATTCATGAACAGTTCATACCCAGTCACTGAATATAATTCAATGGCTGGCCATGAACTGTTCATGTACATGAACTGTTCATGAACCATTGACTGTGGGTCAATTGGCAACCATAGAAAACAACAATTATGTCAATCACAATGGAACTTTACTCAAATTAACAAACAAACAAACATACATGTATACAGGTGGAGCACTACAATTAATCCTATCACTATTTGAAGCAGTTCTTGACACTCAGCTGCACAAAAAATGTTGTTACGGGTCCCAAAAGCTTGGGTACCACAGCAACAATAAATGATTTCTGTAGAAAACAGAAAAGTGCAGCAGCAATAATTATACACAGGATCCGGTTGATCGTCTGGAATGCTTCTTATTCAAAATTCAAAGTACATAGTTACATTCAAATAGCTGAACTTTACAAACATCACATTTCTCCATTTAAGTTATCCGTCTGTCACAGTCAATTACTGTATCTCAAGGAGAAATTCAACATAGTCAATATAAATTATTACATTACATTGCATTTAGCTGATGCTTTTATCCAAAGCGACTTACAATAAGTGCGTTCGACCAACAAAATACAAACTTGAAGAAAACAGAATCATATAAGTACATCAGGTTTCATAGAGCAAAAACATTTCAAGTGCTACTCAACTGGCTTTAGGTAAGCCAGTCCATAAGTGCTTTGTTAATAGTTCTATTGCTCGAAGTGGAGTCGAAAGAGATGAGTTTTCAGTCTGCGCCGGAAGGTGTGTAAGCTATCTGCTGTCCTGATGTCAATGGGGAGCTCATTCCACCATTTTGGAGCCAGGATAGCAAACCCACGTGTTTTTGCTGATGGGAACTTGGGTCCCCTTCGCAGCGAGGGTGCAGCGAGCCGTTTGGTTGATGCAGAGCGGAGTGCACGTGCTGGGGTGTACGGTTTAACCATGTCCTGGATGTAGGAAGGGCCAGATCCATTCGCAGCATGGTACGCAAGTACCATTGTCTTGAAGTGGATTCTAGCAGTTACCGGAAGCCAGTGAAGGGAGCGGAGGAGCGGCGTGGTGTGGGAACATTTAGGAAGGTTGAAGACCAGACGAGCAGCTGCATTCTGGATGAGCTGCAGAGGTCGGATGGCACATGCAGGTAGACCAGCCAGGAGGGAGCTGCAGTAGTTTAGGCGTGAGATGATGAGAGCCTGGACCAGAACCTGCGTCGCTTTCTGGGTCAGCATCCTCCTGATGTTGTAAAGCGTGTATCTGCAGCAGCGGGTTGTAGCAGCGATGTTTGCAGTGAAGGACAGGTTGTTATCTATAAACACATAACGCTATCAAATAATACTTTATATCAATATATCTATCTTTACCAAATATAACATATTATGGAGATCACAAAAATACACTGTCAATGTTAATAAACAAAAAACAAGGCAATGTGCATGCAAGACTTCACTCAGGTAAACAAAACATATTACCCGTGCGCAGCAGCTAACCTGCCTGCGAGCCTTCGCTCAGGTCACATTTACCCAGGCGCGGCTGAAGCCCGCGAAAATGGCATCTATTGTTGCCGACAGTTTAGTATTTTTAAAATACCGTTACTATGTCAAACATGCTCAAAACCTTCTGACACACTCTCCTAAACATCTCCAACATCATATCTAATTCACACAAGTTAACATCGATCATTTTCATCATGTACTGACCTGTAGAAAACAGAAAAGTGGAGCAGCAATAATTATACACAGGATCCGGTTGATCGTCTGGATTGCTTCTGAGGAGGGGGCGGAAGTGTCCCCCCTAAAATAACCCAGATGTCTCCGCTCACCTGCCAAAGGTTCCACCTTGGCGCTACTTACTCATACTGCTTCTCAAACAGTACAGATAAACCATAAAATGATATGAATGTCACCAAAATAAATACAGATAATGTTCAGTTTCAAATTCACTATTGTTTTGTTTTAAGATTAAAAGTTTTAAAAAAGAAAGAAATGTTCAAATAGTAGATGAATATTCAAGAGGTCTTTAAAAACATCACACTGATCATCAAAAGTTCATAAAATGCTCATGGATATTCCAAAAATATTCTGAACTTGCCACAATCATCCAAAATTCATGAAATGCTCATAGTCATGAAAAGTTCATGAAATACTCATGCAAACTTTTGGGGTTTTAATTATAATGTTGTGATTGGCTGGATCATGAAAAGTTCATAAATTGCTCATAAAAGTCTGTCATGAGCAAAACAGGAACTTTATATGAATGAACAATGTTCATAAACATTTCATGAACTGCTCTTTAAAATGGTTCATGAGCATTTTAAGAATTTTGGTTCATGAACATGACAAGTGAACATATAATGAGTTGTTCATGAATGTTTCAAGAGTGCTCATGAACAGCTCATAAAGTCATGAACTCCATCTCGCAGGGGAATCTCTAAATTGTCAGTTCTGGCTAAGGTTCTTAAACGCCTAGTGAGTGAACAGGTAAACATCCTGTCTAAACATCAGTCAGGCTTCAGAAAGAAACACAGCACCATCATTGCCACAATGAAAGTGGTGAATGACATTACTAGTATCTTAGATAATAAGCAGAGTTGTGCAGCTCTGTTTATTGACCTTTCCAAAGCGTTTGACACCGTTGATCATCGCATCTTAAAGCAGAGGCTACTCAGTATTGGCATATCCAGCCTTGCAGTGGGGTGGTTTGTGAACTACCTCTCTGAAAGGTCCCAATGTGTTCATTTTGATGGACTGTCTTCTGAGTGGTTAAACATTTCTAATGGTGTACCACAAGGTTCTGTTTTAGGACCTCTTTTATTCTCCATATATATTAACAGCGTAGGTGATAATGTGGATGAAGCTACTTTACATTTGTATGCGGATGATACTGTGATGTATTGTGCAGGTCCCACCATTAAGGAGGCTGTTTTTAAATTACAGGCTGTTTTTAACACTATTCAGACTCAGTTCTCTGAATTAAAGCTTCTTTTAAATGTGGATAAAAACAAGGTAATGCTCTTTTCTAAAGCCAAAAAGACACCAGAGCCTGTTTTAGATATTGTAACTACGCAAGGAACAAAACTTGAAGTTGTTGCCTGTTACAAATACCTTGGTATCTGGCTTGATGATTGTCTCACTTTTAAACTTCATGTCAATAACCTGCTGAAAAAACTGAGGTTTAGGCTAGGGTTCTTTTTCAGAAACAAGTCCTGTTTCTCGCTTGAGGCCAGGAAAAGGCTAGTCACTGTGACCTTTTTACATGTGCTGGACTATGGGGATCTGGTCTATATGAATGCACCTGCCCATTTCCTGGTCAAGTTAGATGCTGCGTATCACAGTGCACTAAGATTTGTGACAAACTGTAAAGCATTAACCCATCACTGTACCCTGTATGCAAGGGCTGGTTTGCTTTCACTAACTGTACGGAGGCTCAGTCACTGGTACATTTTTATATACAAAGCCATGCTAGGGAAACTTCCATCTTATATCTGCTCCCTGATCTCACGGAAAATTGTAAGTGGCTACTGCCTGAGATCGAATGCTGTGGTTTTATTAAATGTGCCAACTGCTAGGACTGTCTTAGGGAAGACAGCTTGTAGATGCGCAGCTCCTCTGTCTTGGAATAGTCTGCAAATGGAAACTGAACAATCTGGTGCCACTAAATGTTTTTAAAGCTCGGTTGGATGCTAGTCAATCGGAAGCTATTGGTACCTGTTTATGTGGATAATTTTGTAAATGATGCTGTATGATGTCCTTTTGTTGTTCTATTTATGTTTTTTATGTTTCATGTGGAACTACTTGAGCAGGTCTCCCTTGGAAAAGAGATCAATGATCTCAATGGGATTTTATGAAATGAAAATGAAAAAAAAAAAAAGCCACAAAGAAAATAGGTGATAAAGTGCATTGAGAACAACTGTGCTGTCGAATCAATGATTATAATAAAATGGATTCATCATGTGAGTGAGGATTCACATGTATACTTTAAACTGAACTGCCCACGCTTTAGCTCTCATATCTTACCTCTGCTTTTCCCTTTGCTGCCTTTACACATCCTCTCTCCACTCCATTTATCTCCTTCCTTCCATCACTTTCCCCCCTGCTTGTTCTCTTCATTAATAGTAAATTACAGCGTTGTTTTTGACATGTGACATTTCCTCTCCGCCCGATCCCATCTCCTGCTCTGACACATGGAACTTCGCCTTTCACATATGACATGTGAGAGCTCTGACATATGAAACCTTGCGCTTCTCCCTTCACATCTCCCTTCTCTTACCCTATTCTGCTCTGCAGCTTTCAATTACACCATCTACCACTGACATGAAATTGAAGTCATCTCTCTTCTCATCACATCTTTTCATGGGCTTTCCCTACTTCTTCTCCCAGATTTCTCCACTCCTCTCAACTCATCAACAGTCTTCTATTTTCTCAGTGTAATCTGCTCTTGTGGCGAAGATGTTGAAAATCCTAGTTTGCTCTTAATATTGTAATCCCATCCATCCCCATCCTCATGTCCTTTCATTCCCCCTTCTCCTCATTTAACTCTATTAATGTATCCCTTTTCAGGAATAAATCAATACAGCATTTCCAATCAGTAAACACCTGACTGAATTATAATGCAGTCAGGCATGTTTGCTTTATATTGGCAGGTAACATTGTTGAACATTAAGAGCTGTTCTGGCTAAGGTTATGAAGAGAGTACTATAAGGTATTATCAGTAAATGTATCTTCCATGCCAAGAAAAAGGTCAACATGGTTTCCTATTATAGTACAATACTCACATGAGTTATGTATGTTGAAAGTTGCCGTTATCATTTATTTTGTCCACCGGCCGTAAAGCAATCTCCTTTTTGCATGACGACACTCACTGTAGGATAAGGGAGATAATATCTACAGTATACTGTGCACAATTGTTTAGTGAAGTTCAGCCAAAACTAATGAGGCTTCAGCATTCTGAGTCAGATTTATAGAGTGGTTATCTCCTAAAGTTACAGTCTTGTTTGTATAAAATTCCCTCTTTGTGTAAACCCAGACAGTGTTTCCTTGCTGAGCTTTGCTAGATGTTCTAGTTGACTCCGTCTGTCGATTCATTGTCCTAAAGGCTGACATACACAAGAAGTATTTCACACCCTATGCCAGAGAGAACAATGAACACAGCATGCATGACTGCATCAGGGAACACTCACAACTGTATTGTATCCTTCCATGTTTTGAATTATGTTTTGTGTTATTTAATACATTTCAGAAACAGATTTACTGCTTTTTCTTTCAATTGTTTTAAATAATTTTTAGAATCATTAGTTGAATTCCTTTACAAACTTCTTTGTTTGTTTGTTTGTAGCCTTTATTTAACCAGGTGAACGCCCCTTGAGATCAAAAGATCTCTTTTTCAAGGGTGACCTGCAGCACATTGGTTACACATGTCAATCAATGTTTATTTATATAGCCCAATATCACAATAGATGCCGTGTGTAAATTGAAAAGATAATACATTTGCAACATAGGTAGTCCAAATGTTTGGAAATGCATGTGTGTATAATAGGAAGGAACATGTAACATAAAAACAACAGAACAACAATAAGGATGACATAGAACATAATGTACAGGTACAGTTTACAAACTCTATTTACAGTGACAGCCGAGTTTTAAAATGATGCAGGGGAACTAAAGTGCTCAGTTTTAAACATGTTTGCAGACTGTTCCAAGTTAGTGGAGCTGCACAACTAAAAGCTTTCTTCCCTAAGACAGTCCTAGCACTTGGCACATTTAATAAAACCACATCATGAGATCTCAGGCAATACGTACTTTCAATTCGTCGAGAGATCAGAGAGCAGATATAAGAAGGTAGTTTACCCAGCATGGCTTTATAAATGAACATGTACCAGTGACTGAGTCTCCGAACAGTTAGTGATGGCAGACCTGCCTTGGCATACAGGGTACAGTGATGAGTAAGTGCTTTACAGTTAGTAACAAATATCAGAGCACTGTGATAGGCAGCATCTAACTTTTCCAGGCAATGGGCAGGTGCATTCATATAGATCAAATCACCATAGTCCAGCACAGGTAAAAAGGTCACAGTGACTAGCCTTTTCCTGGCCTCAAGCAAGAAACAGGACTTGTTTCTAAAAAAGAAACCTAGTCTAACCTTCAGCTTTTTAAGCAGATTAATGACCTGAAGTTTAAAAGTAAGACAATCATCAAGCCAGATACCTACAGTAGGTGTTTATAACAGGTAACCACTTCGAGTACTTGTCCTTGCATTGTAAAAATATCCAAAGCAGTCTCTGGAGTCTTTTTAGCTTTTGAAAAGAGCATTACTTTGGTTTTTTCAACATTTAAAAGAAGCTTAAGCTCAGAGAGCTGAGTCTGAATAATGTTAAAAACAGCCTGTAATTTAACAACCGCCTCCTTAATGGAGGGGCGGCAGACACCCTATCCGTTTTTAAGAGTGCGCTTAAGACCTTCCTTTTTGATAAAGCTTATAGTTAGGGCTGATTAGATTCAGCCCCTAGTTTTGCTGATATAGGCTTAGTTTGTCGGGGGACATCTTACTTCTTCCTTCTCTCTGTCTATACCTGTGTACTCTCATGTTCCGATTAACCCAGCTTCCCCACATTTCTTTCTTTTTGGTGTCTATATACGCCGGGATCCGGAGTCATGGATGATCCTGCGGTCCTGTGTCCTGGATCGCGAGCGCTGGATCTTGAGTCGTGGCTGTGGTCCTGGATCATCGGTCCTGGATGGATATCCTCGTGGATTCATCTTCCTATTATACACACATGCATTTCCAAACATCTGGACTACCTATGTTGCAAATGTATTATCTTTTCAATTTACACACGGCATCTATTGCACGTCTGTCCGTCCTGGGAGAGAGATCCCTCCTCTGTTGCTCTCCCTGAGGTTTCTCCCATGTTCCCTTTAAACTGGGTTTTCTTCGGAAGTTTTTCCTTGTACGATGTGAGGGTCTAAGGACAGAGGGTGTCGTATTGTCATACTGATATTCTGTACACACTGTGAAGACCACTGAGACAAATGTAACATTTGTGATATTGGGCTATATAAATAAACATTGATTGATTGATTGATGACCTGCACAGTACATCACTTTAAAATTAGCTGCACCTCAACCAACTAAAATCCTTTAAAAAAAACAGTATAATCCTGCTTTTATAATATTTAATACAATGATCACATGTCATGCATATTCTTATCTAACATGTCATCCTTCCATTGTCTTCAATGTCCTTTTCTGCATAAGGCGGTGTCACCGTCAAGATGCCTGCATTCTTTTCTGGAGCCCTAATGACATCCTCTGTTCTAAAATGGGACACCTCTTCCCTGAATCTCTCCGCCCTTTTCCTGTCTGTCTGTTCTCTCTCTCCTCCTTGTTTGTACTTTTCTCCTCTGCTCCTCCTCTCACTCCATCTGGCTTTTCTGTCCTCTGCTACCCTTCTCCTTGTCTTCTCCATCCTTATCTCCTTTATTCCTCCAGTCACCTCCCCCTTTCAAGGATGAGTTTTTCCTCCATTGTTGTTCTTTGGTCATCCCTGTTCTATCATGTTTGCCCTGTTGTCTCTTCTTTACCTTTTGCCTTCTTCTGGTTTCTCAGCATTTCAAATCTCAATTCCCTGATTTCTTTTCACCTTTTCTTTCCTACACTCATCTCACCACTGTTCCCCTTCTTTTGAAATCTTCCCTTCTGCTTTTCTTTCACTGATTTGCACCCCTGCTGTTACATCCCTCCCTGTCTGAAAGTATTAGAGCCATTGTTCCCACATCAATTAATATTGCAAATCCTTTTTCGTGTTCCCTGTAGCCTGAATCCAGCATCATGAATCATTTTTGTCTTAGTGATTTTTTTGTATTCATGGCGTAGCTTGGTTTTTTCTGGACCATTCATATTTAAATCCTCATTATAGACTGTTCCCAACCATCACAGAAGAAAGTGGTTGCTTTACTCATGTGTGTGCATTGGCATCAGGCCAGATAATGGTGTGTCCAATGGTGAACCTTCAAAATCCCAGAATAGACTGTTTCAGGGTGAATGACTAAATACGTTTAAATTAGGGGCCGTGATTCACCAGGCTAGATTTAAGTGACCTCTTTCCTTACTTCCCTTCCTCCCTTTTATCTTCAACTCTCCATGTTACCTCATGTCCCCTCTCTGAAAGTTTCCTTTACTTTTACCTTTTGCCTTTAATCCTCACTTTTCTTTCACTACTTCCTGCCTTAACTCGGCTCTTTTTTTGATATCGCATTTTTGCTGCGGTTTCAACACATCATTACTGTTTTGCAGAACACATGCATTCTCAAACCTTAGTTATATTGTTTCCTAATGACATATTACAGTATATCATCACTGTATGGTATGATGGAAGGGGCTCATTATATTTAATACACATTGGACTCATCGCTCAATTATGATATATGAGTTTCATCAGAACACTGGCAATAATAATATTGCTGCAATATGCAAATCACATGCCATCCAATTGACTGTGGAATTTAATAGAAGTGTGAATTGACATATTGCTCATGAAGAGGACAGCACTATTCTTCAATCACTGTCATACTATAGACAACCCCATATGCACGCAAACATACAGTCATATATTCACTGGTATTCACACACACACACCATATTCATATATTCACACACACACACACACACACACACACACACACACACACACACACACACACACACACACACACACACACACACACACACACACACACACACACACCATATTCATATATTCACACACACACACACACTCACACACACACACACACACACACACACACACACACACACACACACACACACACACACACACACACACACACACACACACACACACACACACACACACACACACACACACACACACACACACACACACACAGATATGAGCCGAGTGACCCGGGGTTGAACTGAAGCTGATTGCAGTCATCTGTCTGTTAACTACATTTTCTATAGGAGAATTACATAGTGATTAATGAGAAATGGAGATAGGGAGACTCTGAACGAAATGAAGGTGGCATGAAGAGGAAACCATAGACTGAGAGAGAAAAGAGAGTGTGAGACAGGGAGAGACTGAAACAGGGAGACGGATAATTAGAAGGGAGTCAGAGGGGAGAGAGAAAGATGCAATCATGATGAGAGAAGGTGAGAAGAAAAAGAGATAATCATCTCACTTTCCACTTACACTGTTAGATGCTGATTGGTTGAATGACCTCTGGGCCAACCCTCTCTCGGAGCTATTAGCAACAAGAAGACTGATGCAAGTCCAATGAGGGACTAAAGGGTTTGGACAAGAAGATAGTGTTGCTGTTCCCTAATGGCCAACACAGGGTCTCATTTTTTAAACTGCAGGTCAAGGCCCACAATGGCTCTGATTCTGTTATCCTCACATGACAGAGGTACTAATACGCTTTAATGAGCCTTGGTCCCAGGGTGACAAAATATATGCACTCATGTTGGGCTCCCGCATGACAGGAGTACTAGTGTGTCGTAATGACCCGGGCTCCCAGGGTAAATGACTACATTTGCTCACTTTGGGTCCCCAAATGACACGAGTGCTAATATGTTTTAACGAGCCGGGGAGACAAGATTCACTGGTTGGGATCTCCACGTGATAATTGTCTAATGAGCCTGAAGGTCCCAAAGGTCAGTTTTGGTCCCTACAAGTTGTGTTTAATCAAGTCTGGCTCCAAGGGTTTAGGTTTTTAAATGTTGAGTGTTTTACTGCTTTAATAGAGAGTGTGGATAAAGACATGCACTAAGAATAAAGTATAAGCAACACAAGAGAGGAAATGCAATATTCATGGATTTTGTGTATTACTGTGACAAAAAAGCTCAAGTCCGAGTGAAGCATTACAGCGAAGAAAGATAAGAGGGTGTGTAAGTTGCGAGTCTAAAAAACGTTAGATACATGAGGAGCCTAGAAAAGGGACAGAAGTATTATGGTCTTTTCAATGGCGAGGGTGCACAATGAAATAACTTTATTTGTGTTAAGGACAATGCTCCCTATACATTCCTTTTATGTCATCTAATTGAAATAAACAATCCAATCAAAATTGACTAGGATTATTTTACACACATTGTGGCTATGACATTGTTCAGTCACTAGCCAACACACATATTTTTTGCTATTTTGGGCTGGAAATGTGTCCTGCAGAGATACTATGCATGTTAGTTCAACAGAGGAAAAATAACTGCCTTTTGGTTATCAATTGGTTCTACAGCCACATTACCTAATCCCAGCCCAGACACCATCTTAGTAGAAATGGATAAAGCAGTATTTATATTCACACAACCAGTTATTTTCTGGCCCATTTCAATCGTTTATTTTCTGTCTAAAAACAATGCATAATTGTTATTAGGTCGGTTTAAATTGAAAGCAGTTGGCTGAAGATGAACAATCCTCCTCATTGGTCTCAGGTGAAACTACACTAAGCGCTTCGAGCACCAGAAAAAGCATTTAAATTATTATTACACAAATAAATGTGGCTTCATCAACTCAAGGTAGGCTAATATGTCCTCTATATCGTATGTTATGGACTTCCTGATCAAATTTAGCTGAAAAACCTGATGCTTATCATTAATATAAAACATGAGAAATACAATTTTCATGTACCCACGCAACAAGGTAGACAAAGAAGATGACCTAATGAACAATCACGGCACAAATACACCCACCACATACACACGTTAACTAATAATATGTTTCATCATTAATGTTTGTTTAGACGTATTAGCCCGTGTTCTACCACGTATATTTGTGTATTCATCTATGCAGAATAATTCACAATAACTCTAAACAAGTTTCCTTTTATGTTTCCTGTTTCCATGCGTAGTCTCTATGATATGAGCGTTACAGCTAACTGTTGAAGGAACCCATTTCCATCCTACGATTCCCATGATCATAAAACTCATTTGAATAAGTTTCCCTGCTGCACGGAAAGAATATAAACTGAACATCATTTAGAGCAACAAGGGAGTGGACACATGGCTACAGTGACACGCAATAAACGCACACTAGCTGAATAATGCAAACATCTGCAGTGGAGTGCACCAGCTTACGCCCAGCTGGTGCACTCCACTCCAGATGTGTTGGGGACAATCTTCAGATCACCGACTCTCAATAAACTTTTGGATTATGAATAACATTTGGATGGCATGATGCAGATTTCAAACCATGAAACAATGTATACCTTTGTATGCATATTAATATGAACACACATCAGCACCGATAGTTAGAGGGTACATTTCTAGTTTAAGTGTATACAAAGATAGGTGAAACTAGAAAAAAAGACAATAACAATACCAGTCAGCCCAGCTCTATTTAATTGCAATCAATACTGACAATTGTACTGATTTGCACTTTATCGTACAAGTCTACGAGCAAAGTAAAGAAAAACATGTCCGCACATGCCATTTTTTTATTCTTATATAATCAACTTCTGGTGACTCCCTGGAAGGCACAGCTTGCCAGCTTGAAAACTGCCAATGTTTCCCTACTGTGCTTCAGTTTTATGGGAGGGTAATTTATTTTGATCCCTGTTTGTTTGTAAGCACACTGTAGAGGCTAAGCCAACGCTTTAAGCCTCTGAGGATCCGCTTGGTGGGTGTAATTGACGCACACCTTGTTTGCTGCCGAATAAAAGTCAGAACCAACATTTCCAGTTCGAAATAGTCCATTTATTTCCCTTTCTTACTGGTTTCTTTGTTTCATTCACCACACGATATTTATGGTTTACACAATACCTTTTGCTTTGTTTTTAATCCCGTGTTTGTGTGCTCCTTGTGAGTGTGTTCTCCGTGTGTGCTCTCCGTGTGTGGTCAAAAACTGTATGGGCCTTCCGGCGGAACCTCTCACCAACACACATAGGTTCCTACCTTTATACCCACAATGAATTGGCTCCTACACACCAGCCCCTAATTGATAGTACAGGTATCAATTGAAAACAATTAAGGAGCCAAATGTAAAAATCATATTTCAATACATAGAAATGCACATCCTACACTTCCTGTACTAAACATAGTTCAGTAATAGGTCGCACAATAATGTTGGTCTTGGTCTGTAGCTTGACAGAGCGCACCAGTCCTCCTTTGTCAGGAAAAATCTCCAATACTTTGCCAATAGGCCAGGAACCGCGGGGAGTTGAGGAATCTATGATGACTACAATATCACCAGCGACTATATTCCTTTTCCTTTGGATCCACTTTTGCCTCTCTTGTAGCAACGGCAGGTATTCTTGCACCCAACGCTTCCAAAATAGATCAGAAATGTACTGAACTTGTCTCCAGTGACGTTTCACATACATGTCAGATGGTTCAAACAATCCAGGTGGCAGAGCTGGTTTCCCTTTCAAAAGAAGAAGATGATTTGGTGTTAGAGGCTCCAAATCATTCGGATCGTCAGATAGCTTGGTGATTGGCCGATCGTTAAGAATGGCTTCAATTTCACACATGACTGTATGGAGTCCATCATCATTCAACATCTGTTGCTGCACAACTGAATTGAGGACGCGCTTTACCATGTGTATCAAGCGCTCCCAAACACCACCATGATGAGATCCTGCTGGTGGATTAAAACTCCATTCAACTCCAGCTGAAATTAGAGCTCCTTGAATCTTCTCATTATTCAATGCAGCGAGGGCCTCTCTTAGTTCTCTTTCTGCTCCAATGAAGTTGGTTCCATTGTCTGACCTCATATGAACAACTTGACCTCTTCTACTGATGAAACGTCTTATAGCATTTATGCATGCGTCAGTGTCAAGAGAGGGTGCAACCTCCAAGTGAACTGCTCTACTTGTTAAGCAGGTACATATCACTCCATAACGCTTGCAAGTAGATCTGCCCCTTCTGATTTCCACAGGTCCAAAATAATCCACTCCAACATTGGTGAATGGAGGTAGATCTGGAATAATTCTCTCCTTTGGAAGATCTGCCATTTTTTGCTCCATAGCTCTTCCATTGTAACGTCTGCAAAAGTGGCATGAAGATATGATCTTCCTTATGGCAGAGTTAGCACTTGTTATCCAATATTTTCTTCTCAAAGCAGACAGTGTATGGTTTCTACCGCTGTGCCCTAGTAGTTGATGAATGTCCTTGAGGATGAGTGTGGAAATATGCTGCTCTTTGGAGAGGATCAGTGGATGTTTCACATCCAAAGGCATTGCTCCTTTGCTTAGCCTGCCTCCAACTCTTAGTAGTCCATCTTCCAGAATCGGATCCAGCTTGTAGATGGAACTGTGTCTGCTCACTGTTCCTGTTTCAGATGTTAAAGAAGTGATTTCATCCTTAAACCTATGCTGCTGACCGTAGCGTATTATAGCCAACTCAGCTTCCAAGAGATCTTTAGGTGTCAAGATGTGACTCTCCGGGTTGACTTTGGGTTTCAGTCTTTTCACTTGACCAGTTTGTGCAGAGGGATTCAAATCCTTTCTTTTACGACTCAACTCCAACAGAATTGTCTTCAGCCTGATAAACCAGGCCACCGACACTTTGAGCTTTTTCCACTCTGAGAAGTAAGTCATGAGCTGGTCTGTTGCATCAAGTGATTCATTGACTATGATATTAACCGAGGTATCTTTTCTGACTTCTGGGTCAACCAAATCCAATATGACATCACCGCCTAATATGTAGGCCATTCCTCTTCAAATTTGACAAGAAACGTGGGACCCTCAAGCCAACTGCGGCTTTTCAGAAAGTCAGGGATCTTCATTCCTCTGGATGCAGCATCAGCTGGGTTGTCTTTGGTTCCTACATGCTTCCATTGACATGGTCTTGAAACCTCTCTTATGGTTGTGATCCTATTTGCCACAAATGTGTGGAAACGTTTTCCTTAGCGCATAGCTAGCGCAACTGGGAGAAGAGACAGCCCCAAACAGATGCACCGTCATTCTGTATTCCTGGATCTCTCTGGTGAAGTCTCCCTCTGGCCACCAGAGAAAACGAAGGAAATCTCGGTCTTCTTCTTTGACTTTGACCTGGTGAAACATAGCCTGTATGTCGCCCATGAATGCCACAGGTTCCTGCCTGAAACGAGTGAGAACTCCAAGCAGTGAACTGGTGAGATTGGGACCTTGATAAAGTACATTGTTTAATGATGTTCCTTTATATGTGGCACCACAATCAAACACCACTCGGAGAGAACCTTTTCGTGGACGGTAAACACTGGTGTGGGATACCATAATGTTCCACTGCCACAGTGCTCTTGTGTTGGTACCTGTTCAGCATAACCCTTTTCAATCACTCCATTCAGAAAGCTGGCATATTCCTTATGCAACATTGGGTTACTCACAAATATTTTCCTCAATCCAAGTAGCCTTTGCTTTGCCACTGCAAAGTTGTTTGGAAGAAGGACGTCAGTTGTCTTAACGGGCAACTTCAGGCTGTACCTGTTGTCCTGTAGTGTTGCAGATGTATTCATGATTTCCATAAATGTTTGGTCTTCCCTTGACATCTCTTTTTCCTCTGAGGGTTGTGATGCCCCTGTGGGTCCATCAGGAGAGAGGGTGTGGCTGTTCTGTCTGTGCTGCATTGGCTCCAGTGATTGCATTGATTACAGTAACTCAGGGCACCTGGGTCTGGTGTCCTGCAGCTATTTGAAGCCTCTCTGCTCCTCTCTGTTCTCGCTCTGCTTTCCCCTGCAGACACCTGGTGTTGTTGAGTATATATGGTTGTTACTTTAGTTGCTTTACTTTGTGCACCTCAACACTCTCACCCATACACATTCATGCAACCCTCACCCTGCATTTACACTACTGATACCACTGACGTCCACACCTCATGCCTTACTTATTGTTGCACTTCATTTAATTTGGATTGTTTCCTTTAAATAAACATGTTTTGATAACCGTTGACATGGTGCGTCTCCTTTTTGTTGTGGCCTTTTGAGCCAGGTCATAACAAATGGGGGCTCGTCCTATGGGTTATTTGGTTAAAAGTTTGTGTAGTGCTCAGAGCACATGGCGTCATTTGAGCAGCTAATTAGTTGATGTGGTCCAGCTAATGTGCTGGCTCGGCGCTGCTATTTGGGGGACACATCATGTTTTTTGGGTTTCAGGAAGCTTTAGTGTTTGACATGTCGTCAGGTTTTGTGTGCCAATCAAGAGGGTAAGATGTTGCTGCTTGTTACGCTTTTGTAAAGAGTTTTCCCCGCTAGGCTTAAGTGGCGTTTCCCCTTGGGTTGCGTCTGTTTGTTTTTTTCATAGTGTTGTGGCGACGTGGTTAGTGTCAGCTGTTTTCGGACAGCTGTCTCGGGGGCACGTCCGTGTGAGTTCTTGGGGTTACCTGCGTGCAGGTCGCTCCATAACTCCGCCGGGTTCCAGTGCGTAATTACCCACCGCAAGCCACATGAAGACTAGGTGAGATTAGGAAGATTTTGTTTAGGCAGTTAGGGGGAAGTTCTCTGTTGGGTTAATCTTATGCCCATGCGTGTTGGCAGTTTAATACTTTGCTTTCTGATTGGCTATTATGACTTCTTTGTCAGCGTTTGTGGATGCGCCCTCAGTGTCTTTCTTAGATGATTGCCAGAAGGCGCAGTTTGTCGAAATAGCAGAGCACTATGACATTGCTGTTGTGGGGAGCAAGCGGAAACATGACATTAAAACTGTCATTGTGTCATCTTTGTTTGAGCAGGGGGTGTTGCAGAAGAGTGAGTCTGGTGCGGCAGGGTTCGTGCCGGTAGTGGTTCAGACAGCTGGTTTGACGTTCGAGCAGCAAAAGGAGCTTTTGGCCATGCAGTTTGATCAGGAGAGATCGCAGTTGGAGTTGAGGTTGGAGCAGGAGAAGTTGAAGTTGGAGATGAGGGGTCAGCAGCAGGAGGTAGAGAAGCGTTTAGAGGTGGAGAAGACGCTGGAGGTGGAAAGGATGAAATGTGAGGTGGAACATGCTAGATTACAGCTGATGGGAGAGGGCAAGTTTTCTCCAGGGGAGGTTGGTGGTGATAGGTCAGCATCAGGCAGTGGCGATATAATTTCTTACTTGCGATTAGTGCCAAAGTTCAATGAGCGTGACCCGGACATTTTTTTCACTCTATTTGAACGCATAGCAGAGGCAAGAAACTGGTCAGATTCTGAGTGCTGTTACTTCAGTGTGTACTCACTGGGCGAGCACAGGAAGCCTATTCAGCTGTTTGTGGCGAAAAGGCTTTAGACTATGATAGAGTAAAATCAGCGGTGTTGAAGTCTTACGAACTGGTTCCTGAAGCGTATCGTCAAAGGTTCAGAAGTTGGGTCAAGGGAGATAAGCAGACACATGTGGAGTTTATCCGTGATTTAACTTCTCATTTTCAGCGGTGGTGGTTGCAAGTTTTGACGGTCTTTGTGAACTCATTGTCTTGGAACAATTTAAAGACATTCTTCCTCAGAATGTGGCCACTTATGTGAATGAACAGAAACCTTCCACCGCGTTTAGAGCTGCTGAATTAGCAGACGATTTTGTGTTGACACATAAGGGCAGTTTTACTGAGAAGTATTCTAGGGGTGATTGGAAACATGGAGAAGACAATGGCTATGCCCGCGGTGGTGCAAAGTTTTCACCAGGCTCCTCCCGTAGATTTGTAGGTACAGGGCGACCCGAGGGGGCCAAAGTGGACCTATGTCATTATTGCAGAGGAGAGGGTCATTGGAAGGAGCAGTGTCCGTTGCTGGAAGCTAAGGGGAAGCCTCATTTGTCACCACATGCTCCAGCCATGTGTTGTTCTGCCGTGTTGGATAAAAAACCGTTGGGTGTAGGCTTGGGCATGGTGCCTGATAGGAAGCCGATTTGTGCTGACCCGGATGCGGGTTCTGGTTTTGAGCCGTTCATCACTGAAGCTGAGGAGGCCGAAGGAGAGGAGGCCGAAGGAGAGGAGGCCGAAGAAGAGAAGGCCGAAGAAGAGAAGGCCGAAGGAGGTCGGCGAGGCCGATGAGCGCCTACATGCTGTGGCTCAACGCCAGGCAACCCAAGGAGGAGTGGGACATAAAGGCAGTGGAGGCGAAGAAGCAGTACAAAATCGCAAGGCTGGAGTTAAGAAGAAGGATGTTGGGTTGTCGTGGACCCCTTTGGGGCCCCGTCTTAAGGGGGGGCTGTGATGCCCCTGTGGGTCCATCAGTAGAGAGGGTGTGGCTGTTCTGTCTGTGCTGCATTGGGTTTTTCATTAAAGTCATGATTATACTGACTGCTAAGCATGAGCTCCAATTTGGAAATAGAAATCCTATTCACCACAACAGAAGAAAGCTCCATGTCAACATCGCTGCCATTGCTGCTTCCATGTAAAGGACCATTGATGACCCATCCCAACACTGTTCTTATAGCGTATGGGCCATTTCCACAACTGTTGACAATTTCCCAAGGTTCCAATATCTTGGGAGCGTTGGTTCCAATCAACATGTCAACATTGGCATTTATGCTGGGGATATGAACTTTTGACAAATGATTCCACCTCTTCACATCTGCGGCTGTAGCAATGTGTTCTTTGGTTACTGGCATTTGCTTCTGTGTGAGGACTTCTGGAAGAGAATAAAAGTTATTTTCCTCAAGATCAGATACCTCCATCCCAAATAAGGAGTAAGCTGGAACGACCTTTTTCTGTCCCATAGTCTTCAAAAGAAAATTAGTTATTTTTCTTGTGATGTTTAATCTGTGCATGAGATCTTCTGAGCAGAATGTGGCTGTGCTTCCAGGATCTAAAAATGCATAGGTCTGTATAATCTCACTTCCCTTTGTGGACTTGACCTGCACTGGAATAATTGAAAGAATGCAGCCATCATTTCCGGCCCCTGTATGTCCACATATCTGAGGGGGGGTTTGTGATTTAGCGGTTTGTCCCAATTCCACATTAGATGTATTTATGTGGAGCGCAGTAGGATGTTGCTTTTCACAAACCTCACAGATCAAGCGTTGTTTACAGTCCCGGCTTATGTGTCCAATACACAAGCATCCAAAGCAAATTCCTTTCTCCTTTAGAAATTGAATTTTGTCTCCGTGCTTCCTTTTGCTGAACTGCTTACATCTGTCCAAAACGTGAGTGTTGTGATCACAACAATGACACACCAAGTTCTCCTGTGGTTTTGAGTTATTTGTCGTTTTAATTCCGACCTCACTCATTGGGAATACTGTAGCGGCAAAACTACTTCCTTACATTCTGTTCTTTGATTGTGGCTGAAACATGTTGGAAGATTTTATAGCAACTGATTTATGTCCTGAATCCTCGATGTCTCCAAAGATCGGATCAGAAAGGACTCGTACATGTCTCTCAATGAATTTGACCAAGTCAATTAAATGAGCTCTGTTGTGTGAGGCTTCCATGATGTTATGAGCTTTTTTTCTCCATTGTTCCCTTAGTTTGTATGGCAACTTGAAGACAACCATTTTCATATTGGAGGGCATATCCAACTCCTGCATGTACTGAAGTTCTTCCATCACATTAGCACATCCACGCAGAAATAAAGCATAGGCTTGTAGTGCTTTAATGTCTTCTGCCTTTGTTATTGTTGGCCAAGCTAGAGCCTTTCCTATGTACGCAGCAGCGATCTTGTACTCATTCCCAAAATGTTCTTGCAAAAGACCCTTTGCCACAATGTAGCCACGTTCTGGAGCCATATGCTGGCAGCTTTTGTGAACTGTTCTAAATAGTACAAGCAGTCGGCTTTGCTGGCTTTGTTTTCCACTCCTTGTTCAAATGCTTTAATGAAAGCCTTGTACTGAAACAGGTCTCCATCAAATATAGGAATGTCTCTTGCTGGTAGAGACAGTAAACGTTGCTGGTGAACCAGTGCAGCTGTTATTTCATTTTGCTTTTGCATTATCGTGAATAAACCTTCAGGTGGAATTAGATTGATTTGCTGATGGTGATTTTCCTGTTGACTTTCCTATGCAGTTGATTCACCAGTTATCAACTCATGTGATGTTCCCAGATAATGTTGCTTTTGTACATAAGTATCTTCCTTACATGCAAACTGCCTTTCAGCTTGCTTTGGTTCCATGTCCATCTTTGTTGGTTTGCTGGAGGATATTTTCCATGATGTGGAATCATACTCCTTTGCCAGGGGGTTAAGTATGTTTAACGATGCCAGTTTCCTTTTTTCCTTTTCCAGGTATGAGTTCATTCCATTTGTTGGTGCAAGAGAGGAACGTCGTGAATGTGAACCCTGTAAAACTGCTAGCCTAGCAGTAGATACAGCTAGCTCAGTTTCCAAATCAAGCTTTTCCTTTTTTCGCTTTAATTGTAGTTCCTGTTCCTCCAGTGCATGCCTCTCAGTTCAACCTGCCATGCGAGCAACAATTGCAGCCTTTTCTGCTGCTGCTATAATTTGTGCAGATGAAGTTGTACTTGACTTTGTACTGCTGTCACTTTTGTTTGAACATTTACCAACATTAGAAACACTGTTATCAGGATTGATATCATTATTATCACCAGTACCTTTGGTTTCACAAACCCACACCTTGATTTGGACAATAAATTCATCATTGAACATCATTTTGGCTTTAAACCATGTTTCATGTCTTTCCCTTTCATCATGTGGCAATAAACCCATTAAAGTGTCATGCATAGACCTGGCTTCAAAACACAATTCAATATAACCATCAAGAGAATTTTGAAACTTAGCATGTTCAGCACATCAAATCTTTTACATTTGTTCTTAATTTGCTAGCTTTATTTAGCTTAGCCTTTCTGCCATTTTGCAACCTCTCAAGTTTTTCCGCAAGTGCTTTGGCAGAGAGTTTAACTACCCGCTTAGTGCTTTGCGCATCACTACAGCTGGCCACGCTATCCAGCTTGCCAGCTGCTGGCATGTCCGCAGCGCGCTCCTCCATACAAACGGTTTGTCACAAATCAATCAGTACAATACAAGCGCTTATTGTTCATCCCTTTCACAGGTTAACCCTAACCCTCACCACTTAGGGGTGAGGGCAAAACCCCTAAGTGGTGTATCAAGAGGGAATCGCTGCAGAGTTATATTTAAAATACTGTATAAGGTTATATATAACAGTAAAAATAGAAGGAAAAAAAAACGTGAAGCTATTTATTTTGCTTAATCAAGTTGGTATGTTAAATAATCTGAACAAACAGCTGTTACGGATGAGCGAAGCAAGCATAACCCAAATGAAGATAACACTGAAAATACCTTTATTTCAAGGATACACGGACAAACAGAACACTCCCTGGTGAACACAGTCACAGACAAACGACGAACCAACAATGACAGACAGAAAAAACAGAACTTAAATACACACAGGACTAATCAAGGAAACAAGAGAGAGGTGACGAGGGAGGAGAAAACACAGGGGCACCAGGTGAACACAATCAAGAAAACAGGTAGGAGGGAATACACACAAGCCTCATCCCAATACCCGTCCTCGACTCCTCCTTTCCCTCACTCGCCTCCCTTCCTTGCGTCTTAGCTCCGCCTCTGTAAGATGCGAGCGAGAGACACGAGGAGGAGACGCGAGGACAGAGGAGTCCTCAGGTATTATTTGGGATGTCCTCGTTCACTCAAACGTCACTTTTAAACGACGTCTGTTAATGATGACATGTGCACAGCTGAATCCCCTCTCATCGGGCTTAACTGAAGAACCCCTTAGAACCGGCCCATTTGTTGTTAAATATTTATTTAAATGAATGAATCTTTCTCTTGTTAGTCAAGGAATTCAATGTATGATGGTTGGTCCTGCTTTTGTGTTCCGTTTTGGTGTAAAATGTAGCCTACATTTAAATACAAATATAATGATAGTAATGTGAAAGCCCTTACTCTGAACAAGTGTGTCCTGTAGATCCCCACATTCACCACAAACCCACATTCAGGACTGTGCAATTTAAATAATTTAACTCCTGATTATCTTAACACAAAACTATACAAATAATTGTTATTTATCAAGATCTAGCCATTTATGAAATAACTTTCTTAATAGCTATGTTTTAGTGACGTTAAAGATCATTAAACATGACTTAAATTGTTAGTATAACCTTACGAAATGAATTGCACATAATAATTCCCACGGAGCTGTGAGCACTTATACATTTAAGTGACGCTTTTCTACTTATCTTCCAATTGTCGGTTTTCCTCTGTTGAAATGGACCAGCTGTGAAGGTGGGGGCGGGGCTTTTATACGTGAGTAGTGAAAACACTTCCGCGTAGTCTGCTCTTGTGTATCCTCCCTTTCGTCTCCTCCCGCACCCCTCCTCCCGCACCCCTCCTCCCTCACCCCTCCTCGACTCCTCCGTGTGCATTTCAGCTATTGGGACGTCCTTCAAAATGGCGTGTCTTGATCGATTTCCGGGTCAAGTCCCTGAAGAGGGGAAGAGAGGAGTCGAGGAGGGGTATTGGGATGAGGCTACAGACAGGAAACCAAAGACAGATCTAAACAAGACAAAACACAACGCAGACAGATCGTGACAACAGCAAAGCTTCAGGGTGAAAATTCATATTTTACTGAATGCAGTTCTATTTCGTCCCTAATGACCGCCAGAGGCGGTGCTTTAGCACTGGATATGTCCATCGCACGCATGCGCAGTTCGAGTACCAATAACAACAAAGTCACCTGTGACCCACGTGACTACGGCTACATAGGCCGGCGTCATTAGTGGATCGGTTCCTTTTCATCTTCTCGCTTCGCGAGAGTACCGCGGCTACATTCTTGTAGCCTACAGCGTTCAGGTTTGAACGTTTGATCTGAGGGATTTCTCTGCAAGCAGCTGGCCGCGTGCAGCTTCGCGTTACTACTGTGACCATGGCCTACGGTTTATGCGGGCTGTTCTATTCCATAGAAGCTAATTATCTGGTCTTAACATTGTGTTTTGACTTGGTTGCTTGATTGTTAGCAGCAGCCGCTTGGCTAACACCTTGCATGTACTGTTAAGCTTCATTATTTAACTCAGCCGGTGAGGGCAGTGCTCTCGCTCCCGCTCCCGGTAACGTATGGTTTTGATTGCAGTAGCGCTATATCGTGGTATTTACTGCTCCTAGTACTAGACTCTAGTCTACTACCACTGTACTAGGATGATATGCAGAGAACAATCTTCACTGTGTGTGCTGTGTGCTCTGCATGTGTGGCCATTAAAGAGGATTTCATCCTCCCAATATTATATTATTTAGGGTGCAGCCGTTGGCTGACACTTTTAGACGCCGGCCACAGTTACTACTGTAACTACGGGTCTAAGCCGTGTAAGTACTGGCCATAGTTACTACTGTAACTACGGTTCCAAGCTGCGTAAGTACTGGCCACAGTTACTACTGTAACTACGGCTCTGAGCCGGGTAAGTACTGGCCATAGTTACTACTGTAACTATGGTTCTCTGCTGTGTAAGTATTGGCCAGAGTTACTACTGTAACTACGGTTCTGAGCCGTGTAAGTACTGGCCATAGTTACTACTGTAACTACGGGTCTAAGCCGTGTAAATACTGGCCATAGTTACTACTGTAACTACGGTTCTATGCCGTGTAAGCACTGGCCATGGTTACTGCTGTAACTACGGCTCTGTGCTGTTCTCTTCTTTAGAAGCTAGTTGTCTGGTCTTAAACATTTGTGTTGACTTGATCTCGCTTGATTGTTAGCAGCAGCCGCTTGGCTAACGTCTTGCGTGTACTGTTAAGCTTCATTATTAACTCAGCTGGTGAAGGCAGTGCTCTCGCTCCTGGTAACGTATTGTTTTGATTGTTAGCAGCAGCCGCTTGGCTAACATCTTGCATCTTTTGTTAAAGCTTCTTTATTTAAACTCAGCTGGTGAAGGCAGTGCTCTCGCTCCCGCTCCCGGTAAACTTATTGTTTTGATTGTTAGCAGCAGCCGCTTGGCTAACATCTTGCATGTTTTTTTACAGCTTCTTTATTTAAACTCAGCTGGTGAAGGCAGTGCTCTCGCTCCCGCTCCCTGTAACGTATTGCTCTGATTGTTAGCAGCGGCCGCTTGGCTAACATCTGGCGTGGCTGCCCCGTTAAGCTTCTTTATTTAATCCAGCTAGGTGAAGGCAGTGCTCTCGCTCCCGCTCCCTCTGCCGGTAACGTGAGTGTAGTTACATCCCTCTCTGTGTTCTGCGAGTAGGAGCATTGCTCTACTCTTTCCGTTCAGCAGGTAGCCGGTGAAGGCTGTGTTCTCGCACCCGCTCCCGGGTACGCTGTACCTGGCATTCGTTATGAACTCAACCAGTGAAGGCAGTGTTCTCGCGCCCACTCCCGGCTACGCTGCATCCGGCTACCTATAGACTGGCTCATTCATGTCGCGCCTGTATGGCTTCTCTTGAGCCCGAGGACGGCCATGACCGCTGCCCCCCTCTGCCTTGGCCTCGAGCATTTGAGGGAGGGTCTCACGCAAAGCGCCTGCATGAGCTGTAGATTCATGCGTCGGGCGCTCAGAGTGGCTAGAGTCGCAGAGGTGGCACCTCTCCTCGTCACAACTTCCTCCAGCTCAGTCTGACCGTTCCCGGCGACTTGATGGAGGGATGGCTATGGGTTCACCCCCCAGGTAGAGGGCTAGAAACAGGCTGTCCTCTAAGGTGGGTCGGTTAGCTGCCATCATGGAGCAGACGAAGTCGCTCCTGTTCGCCCTTCAGCCAGGGGCCGGTGCGGAGGCTACTAGCTTGCAGCCTACTTCCACGTGGGCTTGGGACTTGCCCCTAGTGCTGAATGCCCTGTCATCTCCTCCCTTCGAGCCCCTAGCCCAGGTGGAGCTTAAGTGGCTGTCCCTGAAGGCAGCATTTCTGCTGGCCATGACCTCAGGGAAACGAGTTGGAGAGCTACATGCCCTCTCTGTGAGTGATACATGCCTGAGGTGGAACTCCGATGGCTCGGGTGTTGCCCTCTGGCCAAACGTGGCGTTCCTGCCCAAAGTGCTTCCACTAGCCCACTCCAATCGGCCTATCCAGCTGGCGCGCTTTAATGTCCCACAGGAGAACGGCACAACTGAGTTGCTGTGCCCTGTGCGTGCCCGAGAGGCGTATATTGGTGCTACGGCCCATATACGATAGTCAGAGCAGCTCTTCATCTGCCATGGCGGCACGAGAAGGGGCTGTGCTCTCTCAAAACAGCGGCTGTCCCACTGGGTTGTGGATACAATCACACATGCCTATGGGGCCAGTGGCCGCCCCCCACCATCAGGGGTGAGATGTCACTCTACAAGGAGCATCTCAACATCTTGGGCTGCCCTGAGAGGGGTGTCCCTGGAGACCATCTGCGCTGCGGCATCGTGGTCATCGTCTGGCACATTCTCCAGGTTCTACCGGGTCAATGTCGCCACTCCCCATCCTTTGGGCGTGGTCCTGTTGCCGAGCACCGCTGCTTCCAACTAGGTAAGCAAGTGTTCGGATTCTTCATGACATGGTTGGTATAGTCATCCAGTGCTAAAGCACCGCCTCTGGCGGTCATTAGGGACGAAATAGAACGATAGTTACGGCTGTAACTACGGTTCTATGAGTCCCGGATGACCGCCAGAGTTTCCGGTCACTCAGAATTCTTGTGTGCTCGCGAGAAGATTCTGGGAACCGATCCACTAATGACGCCGGCCTATGTAGCCGTAGTCACGTGGGTCACAGGTGACTTTGTTGTTATTGGTACTCGAACTGCGCATGCGTGCGATGGACATATCCAGTGCTAAAGCACCGCCTCTGGCGGTCATCCGGGACTCATAGAACCGTAGTTACAGCCGTAACTATCGATTTCAGCTGTCATCAGGTCTATTATTATTATTGGACATCATTCTGAAGGCTAGACAGCACTAATTACCAGAATTGCTTTTCATGTGACAGTACCTTAGCATTTAATATAATGTATTGTAGCGACCCTGTATAGGATGCTGAGGGTGTTACTCAGGCATCCCCCGTCTCTCTGCCAATCATAGAGCTGCACAGTGATGCTGGTTGAGGTGCGGTCCTGTGGTTGGGGGAGCAGACGGGGGAGGGCGGGAAGTTGTGACGTAGATACTGATATATATATATGGGTATGTCTGGGAGTTAAGAGTTAGTGTGAGGTTGAACCCACAAGCTGTACATGAACCTGTAATCATCTGTGAATAAGAAGAGTTATTAAAGCCTAATAACTTGAAGCCTGTTTCCGACTCCCCTTTGTGATCGTTACATTGGTGTCAGAAGTGACTTTTCGAACGGAGGACATCTATCCTGACGGGAGTTCGTAACTGCGTCACGGAGCTAGCTGGTAAGCTAGCGGAGATGGAAAAGTTCAGCAAGATGGGAGTGAAGCAGGAAAGTAGTGATGGAGAGGAAGATGGAGCATGCGTGTGGTCGAAGGACATGAGTGGGGAGTTCATGAGTGCACGGGAGGCGAGAAAGCGCCTGAGAGAGTCGGCGGTGAAGATGGCTAGAGACGCAGGAATGTCGCCGTCTTCAGCGCCATTTCGCGCCATTTCCAAGCTGGATGTAAACAACAATGGCGGCGCCCATCAACCAGTAGCAGCCGCCGCGTCCGTGAAAACACCCAAATACTCGGGTTACGGCAGACTGGGAGGCTTTCCATGCCCAATTTGAACTACTTGCACATGCCGGGGGGTGGTCAATAGAGACTAAAGCACTACAGCTAGCTTTGTGCCTCAGACGAGGCTTTTTCATGTCTGCTACTACTTAGCCCTGAGGACCGACACAGCTATGAAGCGTTAGCGGGGGCTTTGAAGAGGCGGTTTGGACAGTGTTTCCCGCCAGAGCTGCTCCAGAATGAATTGAGTAACCGCTGTAGGGAGTCTGGAGAGACACTGCGTGCGACGTGGAGAGCCTGACGCGGCGGGCGTATGCACACATGCCACCCGGAATGCAGAGTGAGCTGGCACGTGATCAATTCATCAGGGCTCTCCTCCCTGCGGACTTGAGGGTCGAGGTACAGCTGCAGCATCCACAGTCCTTGCAGGCGGCCTTGGAGATGGCTGTGGAGAGAGAGAATGTGTGGAGTGGAGCTGCTAGGAGCAGCGGAGGGCCGGTATCACCGGCTGTGAGGAGCTGCAGAGAGGGGGGGGAAGCCTGCATGGGTTACCGAGATGACTGAAGTGATAAGGGTTATTTCTCTGCAGCCAACACGCAGACCAAGTACCAGCAGTGGCGACTGGTCATTAGGGGCAGCCCCACCTAGTGTCAGCAGAAAGTATTAAAATAATGATTACAACAAAATGCAAAAAATTAATTAAAAAATATATTAAATATATTTTAAGATCATGTTTAATCATCTGATTCGTCTGTACATTGCTGTTTTAGTATGTGTTCTTCTAATTAGTGTCTACAGTGTGTGCCTATTGAGCTGTTTAGAGCCATGTGGGACAAAACCCGATCCTGCCCCTCCCTCTTACTGTCTAAGTGAACGGTGACTATAAGAACTACACTGCGCATGCTCAGAGTATTTTCCCATTTAATGTGTGTGACAATAGGGGGCATAGAGCTGCCATCCCCACCATACGTCATCTCACATAATTCAGAGCTGATTGGCTGTAAGTACGTGTGCCGCGAAAAGTGTGGTGTGTGAAGAGGAGGAGAGAGATGCGTCAAATCATAAATCCATCATTTAGATTTATGATAGACTTTTGAAACTACAAGAAGATAAGGAGGACTTTTACAAAAAAGTAATAGAGATTTTTGTCCAGAAGGATAGGCAAATGGACTTCATCTTCAAGTCAAGGTAAGACCACCATTTTATTGAAAATGGGATCTTACTAAGAGAGAACAATTCAATATTTAAATGATAAAATTACATTTTTTGGGTATCCTTCTGTTGAACTGTCAGTTTAAAATTAAATGAAGCATCAGACTAAAAAAGCTTTTGAAAATAATATTATACTTTGATTTAGGTCAAAATATAATATTTGTAAACCTGAAGAGTCAGTGCCAGTGCCTCACCAGCCATGAACCTCACTGCAGAAGCTTACATATAGACATGAGTTGTTTGTGCCCCACCACTTTTGTACATATAGAAACACCACTGAGTACCAGGGTCTGCTGGGGGTGTGGTCAGCCACGACATTTGGCCAGAGACTGCCCCAAGGCACACCGGACCCAGGGAAACGACGTGGGGCCCGCATAAAGGAGAAGATGCGGAACCAAGCCCAAAAACTCCCCAACCAAACCACAGCTTTATTGTCACCAACACAGACATCCGAGGAAGGAGCCCGACAGCACAGCCGGGGGAGCCAAACTCTAGGCCTTCCTGAAGAAGATGACAGTACATGCGTGGAGCCTGTCGTCGCGGTGGGCCGTGCTGGTGGTGGGGATTCCTGTTATGTCCCTGTCGCTGTGGAAGGGGTGCCCTGCACTGCACTGGTGGACACAGGCTCTACAGTAACCCTGGTGAGAGCAGATGTGTTGCCCAGTGGGACTATGTTAGAGCCGACAGCGGTGCATCTACGCACAGTCACAGGAGAGCTGGCGCCTATGAAAGGAAGAGGCATGCTGACTGTGTCGGTGGGGGGAGTTGAAGTGCAGCACACCGTGTGGATAGCGGATGTACAGGACCCGTGTATTCTGGGTTTGGACTTTTTGAAGGCGGCTGGCTGCCTCCTGGATCTTCAAGCAGGCACAGTGAGTTTCCACGGGGGGCCTGTGATTACTATGACCCGTATCCACAACCCTGCTGAACCTGCGGGGAGACCCCCTACACACACCGTGAGTACCCTAGAAACTGAAGAAAATCCTCCCTCCTTTCCCGTATCCCCGGTGACGCCCACTCAGGACAATTCCGCACCTGTCACCCCCGGACTGTGCCACCCGATCACAGCCCCCCCCCCCCAGTTACCCCAGACTGGGGTGGAAGAGGCTCAGTCTGCAGTATTGGAGGTGTGGAGGAAGAACTGTGGCGGCCTGAATCCCGAGCAGCAAGAGCAATTGTGGCAGCTTCTGCTAGAGTTCCAGGGCAGTTTCGCCATGAATGAGGAGGAGGTGGGCCGAACGCATCTGGTAGAACACGAGATTGATACAGGGGACTCGCGTTCCATCAAGTGTCGCCCGCGCCGACTTCCCCTTGCTCGTCAGCAGGCTTGCAACGAGGCAGTGCAGAGCATGCTGCAGGCAGACATCATCGAGCCCTCCGACAGCCCTGTAGTCATGGTCCCGAAGAAGACAGGTGGCTGGCAGCTGTGCTCAGACTACAGACCGGTGAACGGGGTCACCAAGAAGGATTCATACCCCCTTCCCCGCATCGATGAGTCCCTGGACCTGGTCGCAGGGTCGTCGTGGTTCTCTTCCTTGGACCTCCGCAGTGGGTATTACTAAGTTCCTCTTGCCCCAGAGGCCAGACCAAAAACGGCTTTCTGCACCGGCCGGGGACTATGGCAGTTCACGGTCCTCAGTTTTGGGCTGTGTAATGCCCCGGCCACCTTTGTGCGGTTGATGGACAGGGTGCTGTCTGGGATTCCCCGCCAGCAGTGTTTGGTTTACCTGGACGACATCCTGGTGCATGGCAGCTCGTTTGAGGCGGCCCTGGGATCTCTGAGAGTGGTACTGGAAAGGATCAGAGCCACTGGTTTGAAGCTACATCCAGATAAGTGTCATTTCATACAGAGAGAGGTCACTTTCCTGGGCCACAAAGTGGGGGGTGAGGGCATCGGCACCCTGCACGAGAAAGTGCAGGCAGTCGCAGGCTGGCCAAATCCTCGCAACCAGAAACAGCTGAAGAGTTTACTGGGCCTGGCCTCGTACTACAGAAAGTGTGTACGGGGTTTTGCTTGCACTGCCACACCCCTGTTCCAGCTGCTGCAGAAGGACAGGTATTCCCTGTGGTCTGAGCAATGTCAAGCAGCGTTTGAGAGCCTTCGGCGTGCCTTGAGTGAATCCCCGGTTCTCGCCCCAGCCAACCCCAGGCTGCCGTTCACACTGGACACAGACGCTAGCGGCATTGGGGTAGGCGGAGTGCTCTCCCAGACTACACTAGAGGGGGAGCGGGTGGTGGCATACTTCAGCTGGGCGTTCAACAAAGCAGAGCGACGATACTGCGTCACTCGCAGGGAACTTTTGGCAGTGGTGCTGTCCATCAGGCACTTTAAGTACTACCTGTGTGGTCAGGCGTTCACGGTGAGGACTGATCACTCTGCATTACAGTGGCTCATGACTTTCAAAGAGCCAGAAGGGCAGGTCGCCAGGTGGCTAGAAGAACTCCAAGCTTTCGACTTCAGGGTGGAGCACCGGGCTGGGGTGCGCCACACAAATGCAGACGCCCGCTCCCACCGCCCGTGTGCCGCCGGCGGATGCCACTACTGCGAGAAGAGAGAGACTTGTGAAAAGGAGCTGCTGGAGGAGGACATCGTCTGTGTGGCAGCGCGGCAAGTGGAAGAGGTTATCTGCTGGGAGCTCCAGACAGTGGACGTGGCAGAGTGGAAGCAACAGCAAGAGCTGGACGCAGTTCTACAGCCTGTACTGCAGTGGGTTGAGTCGCAGCAGCGGCCACCGTGGGAGGAAGTGGCAGTGCTCTCCAAAGCAACCAAGGGGCTGTGGTCTCAGTTTGAGACTCTACGTCTGTGTCATGGCATACTACAGCGGGCGTGGAAGGAGCCAGCAACGGGGGAGAAGAGGTGGCAAGTGGTGGTCCCGAGGGGTCTGCAAGAGGTCGTACTCAAGGCCATGCATGGAACGGCAGGCTCTGGGCACTTTGGCGTCACTAAGACTCTCCGGCGCCTTCGACAGGGCTGCTACTGGGGGCAGTGCCGGAGGGATGTCGAAGGCTTCTGTCGCCGCTGTGATCCGTGCATGGCTCGGAAGGGCCCCCCTTGTTGTTCCCATGCTCCGCTGCAACAGTTTCCCGTGGGGGCCCCGATGGAGAGAGTAGCGGTTGATGTGGTGGGGCCTCTACCTTTGTCAAACAGGGGTAACCGCTACGTTCTCACGGCCATAGACTATTTCACAAAATGGCCAGAGGCGTATGCTCTCCCTGCAATGACGCGGGGGTGAGCAGGAGAGGTGCCGTTCTGTTTGAAGTCAAGGCAAGAGTAAAGAGTGCTGACATGCATGATTTTCCTTTCACAGACATCAGCCTCACAGAACATCTTTGGGAATATTTGAAAAAGGCAAAAGGTGAAGGCTTCTGTAACATCACAAGACTCTCACTGAGATGTGCAGGGAGAAATTCCTTGAATAATGCGGACTCATATTTTTCAAAAACTAGACAGAGTTCAAGCTGTGAAAGAAGCAGACAGTGGACTTATATAGAAATGACTTGATTGTTACTATATACTGAAAAGGTGCATAGTTACTAAGCATACAAATCAATTTGATCATGATATTTATAAAACTTGCAGTGAGTCAAAAAGCACTGCTGTGAAAAAACGTAAACAATATAGCCTATTTATAAGCATAAAAGGCTCTTTTCATATCTGTAATTTTCTAAAGTGATTGCAGTGGTTGTAAACGAATACCAACCCAAGCGTATCGAAATGTGATGGCAAAAAAAAAAGATTGCTGGAAAAATTGGTTGAGAGGAAATGTGAACTTTGACATTGAATTAAATTGAGCGTCTTCTTATTCAAAGCCTGAATTCCCCTGCTTTCTGCATGTGTCCTTCCTTATCTTTTGCAGAGCCAGAGTGTACCAAATGTGTGAATCAACATTCTAGACCATTCTCATTCCTCCTAATAATAATACACCGCTCAACACCCGGCTGTCGTGCTTTTAATGAGACACAGAGACACTAGTTTGGAGACTCTCGACACGGTAAGTACTCTTAACCTACAGATACAGATTATACTTCTGCAGCACAGTCTGCATGTCTCTGAAACCACACAAAGAAATACAGACATTTGTATATGATTCCTGCACATATGATTGGTGTTTGCATTCCACTGAGGCTTCTTGACATGACCAATGTATTCACAAACTTGCTCACACACAGAAATAAATGCAGAAGAGCATCGGGACTGATTCAACCGGCGTCTCTAACACCTGCCGGCAGTGCAGTGTAACATATTCCATGTAAATAAGTCATGCATACACACATGACTACAAATAAACAGCCCTATTTCACATGGGAGACCTGTAAAGGTTCCTACGATTTCAATCCCATCATTTTGTGTGTGTGTGGCAAATGTAAAAAAAAAAGGTCCCTATGCAGTGTTAGCAACTTGTGTGTTTTTATATTTTAGTCAGGATTCAGTCCCCTGTGGTTGAATATTTACAGTTTGAATAGATTAATCTGTTCAAAAGTATATGTTTGCGCATTATATTCTGTGGTTGTATCATATGAAAGGTACATGCATGTTGCTGTTGGATCAAGATAATATGGTACAGTACATGTACAGTAGGACCAACCAGAATGTGTGTTGAACATGCATATATAGAAATACACTATAAAACAGGGGTGGGGAACCTCCGGCCCCCGGGCCGTATACGGCCCGCGAGACCATTTGGTTTGGCCCTCGAGATAATTTATAAACACACGCAAAAAAGAAAAAAATTCAAAAAATCTAGACCGCAAAATAATTAAACAAGCGAGTGCCTGTTTTCCCTGGTAACGGTCATGGTCCTTCAACACAACACAAGCCCAACGTGTCATCACGTGATATTTGTCTCGTCTGACAGGGGTGCAGTGCTGACGTAGAGCACCAGAACGCCACTCCGGGACTTCAAAAAATTGCAGTACCCATAAGTCCGTAGGCTACACATGCTGCAGTTCTCATTCATAACACTCCGTTCGATGTCTCACTATGGGATGCGCCTCATCGCGGAGCAAACAGAAGCATCAATCTCATTACGCCAATCCTGATTGGCTGGTGATCTTGACGTCAGCGTCAGGGGAAATCACCCCCTATAAGTAGCTTGCGCCACAACGCATGCGTCATTCAAACACCTCTTCTCGCTTCAGAGCACATCTCACAGTAGCCGGGCAAGCTTCACTGTCCACAGACTGAACCCAAATACCCATTTCGGTCGACGGGCGCTCGCCGGCTACTCCTTCTGCTTCGCAGGAAGACGGTAGTACTAACGCCAGTTAGTATTAAAATTGACCTCGCCCTTCTCTTCCCCGGAAAGTAAGGTAGGTCCGATTTTTTTTTAAGCTAGCAGCACACCTGTTGCTAGCTTGCTCCCTCTCTACCGACACCACGGTAGCGAGGACGTTTTTTATTTTCTCTCCTCCACGGAGGGGAAAAGGATTAAAAAGGAGCATACTGCCACACCAGTCAGTATTCTCCGGGAATAAAAGACCCACACTGTCCTTTTCTCCGGATTAAGGACAAGGTGGTTTTTAACTTTTCTCCCGTCCCACCTGTCGAGAGCGGGCCCTCTCCACGCCACGAGGCGGCCAAGATGGACGCCCCTCTCCCTCACACCAGAGGAGTCAGGGACTCGGTGGCTCGACTCTGCGGCTGCGGGTTGAAGATATCGGGCACAGACACACACCAGGTCTGTTCGTCCTGCCTCGGGCTGGAACACGCCCGAGGCGCTATCGACAACCCCGGCTCATGCGGACATTGCGTCCGCTTCACTGTTAAGAGCCTCCACCGACGGTTAGCTCGACAAACTAGCCTGTCGGAACAGGACCCCCCCATGTCCACGGACCCGCCGACCGGCAGTCAGGACACGGGGGCGTCCGCCACAGAGAGTGAGCCCCTCTCCGTTTCGATCTGGGGCTCACTATCTGCTATGGCTATAGAATCAGAATCCCGCGCCCTGGCAGGCCGGGACCCGGTGACGGCAATACATGCGGGAACGGTTTCCCGCGCTCCACCAAGCTGGGGCTCCCGGTCAGACCTCACCATGGTCTCACCCGCGGAGGATGTCCTCGGGCCTGACTACGAGGAGGACGAAGAGGAGGACGCCCTGGCGTTCCTCCTGTCCGAATTGGATGAACAGGAAGAGGACACCTTCATGTCACCAGCTCAGGCGGCAAAGCCTGAGGCAAGTGCTGTTCTCCCGGGCGATAGCGCACCAGCTTCGCCCGGTCTGAGCATGGACCTGCAGGCCGTGTGTAAACGCGCTGCGGCCAGACTCAACGTCCCTTGTCCCGAAATGGCCAAGGAGACCTCCAGGTCCCGCTACGAGGGAAAACATCTTCCCCAAGCAGCGGGGAAAATGAGACAACTCCTTCCAGTCTTCCCGGAGATGTTGGATGAGGTGTCGGTCTCGTGGAGAGACCGGCCCTTCAGCAACAAGGTCCCAATCCAGGGTGCCTCCTCCCTAGACTGTGACGGAATGGAGAAGCTCGGCCTGCTCTGCATGCCACCCATGGAACCGCTGGTAGCGGCTCACCTTCTACCAAAGGTGGGCCCGTCACCTAGCAGGAACCCCACGCTGCCAGCAAAGTCGGACCGTTTTCAGTCAGCAATGACTGAAAAGGCCTACAAAGAGGCAGCGTTGTCCGCCAGGGCCCTGAACGTGTCCTCGCTGTTAACCGCCTACCAAGCGGAGCTCTGCGAGGACCTGTCGGGTAACCTGGGAGCAGCCACTCTGGACGAGATGGCAGCGGTCACGGACATTTGTCTCCGTGCCCAAGGCTGCGCCGTCCAGGCCACGGGCAAAGCAATTGGGATCATGGTGGTGCAGGAAAGAGCGAGATGGCTCGACCTCACCACTCTCCCAGACCGGGAAAAGGAGGATGTGCTGGATATACCCATCGTTCCCGAGGGAATTTTTGGCTCCGCTCTCGCCTCCATGCAAAGGAGGTGCGAGACGAAGAAGAGGGAGGACGAGGCACTCCACCTCTGCCTCCCTCGAAGGGTCCAGCCGCTGCTCTCGCAGCAGCAGTCCTCTGCCCAAGCTGCCTCGAACTCTGCTCGGTTTAAAACACGCAGAGGTCGCAGCCCACCCCGAGTCCCCAGCCCAGGCTGGAGACAAGGGCAAGTTGGCCGAGAAAATCTCCGGTTCCGGCTGCAGCTCAGGCTCAGCCAACCCAGAATTTCGGCCAACAGTCGAGGAAGAAGAAGCGAGCGGCGTGACAGCCCCTCCTTCTCCCCTCCGTGAATGTGTTCCCGCCGCCTCGAGAGATGCCTAAACACCATCCTCAAGTCCGCACAAACACATGCCACATGCTGATTGATTCCTCTGTCATAAAACAGTTGCCGCTGACGCATCCAGGCTTCAGGCCGAGGGCGAAGCTCAACAAAATGAGAAGAAAATCAATAAAACCAATAAACAGCCTGCCAAGTCTTCCCCTTTTGAGAGCAGCTACGGCATCTCTCAAAATGCGGATTATTGACGGGTCTGTGAAGGCACCACCGCCATGCACACGCGCAGTGCCGGCTGGGTATTTAAGGGCACCACCGTCACGCGCATGCGCAGTGCCGTCTGGGGTCGTAAGGGCTCCACTGTCACACGCATGCGCTGTGCCGGCTGGAGCTGTAAGGGCACCACCGTCACACGCATGCGCAGTGCCGGCTGGAGCTGTGAAGGCATCACCGTCACACGCATGCGCAGTGCCGGCTGGAGCTGTGAAGGCACCACCGCCACGCGCATGCGCAGTGCCGGCTGGAGCTGTAAGGGCACCACCGTCACGCGCATGCGCAGTGCCGGCTGGAGCCGTAAGCGTGACATCTCAGCTGGCTCTAAGGAGCATACAGCAGGAGATACTCACGACATCTGCCTGGGCTTCTCAAAACAGTTATACTTTATCTGTTTTCACAAGCCCAGAGAGAGTCAACCCATATTCTGGAGAGAGAGGCCCTCTCTCTCCTAGAAAGAAGGGTTTTATCTATAATGCCCGCCGAGCAGAATCAGATTACGCAGACAAATGTCCTCGTAAAGCACCCGCTCAACATGGGGCTCATAATAAAACGAAACCCCGCGCGCCACGGAGTGCGGAGAGTATTATGTAATGCGTAGTGGCACTACACCCGACTTTTCTAGTGCGGGACGCACCTACGGGTGCTGTCCTTTCACGGAAGGTGGTCACCACGGACGCATGTCAGACAGGCTGATAGGGTATTTACGAAGGTCGCCCGGTGAGAGGTCTCTAGAGCAGAGACCTCCAGCGGGCGCACGTAAATTACACGGAGCTTTTAGCGGTGGTCCCCACCCTAAAACACTTCCTGCCTTCTCTCAGAGGACACCATGTCCTCGTGAGGACAGACAACACGATATCGTGTATGAACCGCCAAGGGAGGTTGCGTTGTCTCCAGTCACACACACTGGCACACAAACTGATCCCTTGGAGCGGCAGACGTCTCCTCTCTCTGAGAGCGACACAGGTACCGGGAGTGATGCACCTCGGGACAGAACTACTGTACAGGGGTACACCACTCTATGCAGACTGGACTCCACATCCAAGCATCGTGAGTCCGCTGTGGGTGCGTTACGGCGGAGCTGCGTTAAATCTGTTCGCATAAAGAAAAAATGCTCAATGACAGCTGTTCTCTTTAATGCACGATTTAAACGCACTGTTAGGCGGGGACGCACTCGTACACGATTGACCTCCGGGTCCTCTGTACGCGTTCCCACCCCTGGCTCTGTTACCCCCAACTCTTGCCAGAGTGAAGGAGCAACGCCACACACTTACTCTGATGTTTCCGCCCTAGCCCGCAACGTACGGGCTGGCGGAGATATATCAGCTGTTGTGCGGGCATCCATGGCAGCCCCCACCACGCAGGGACAGATTGTCTCAGGCGGGGAGGGCGATCCTTCACCCACGTCCAGAGCGCGGGGCACGATGGGCCTGACCCGTGAGTGGGACAATCTGAATACAGTGGGACTCCCTCAGAAGGTGATAAACACTATTCAGAGTGCGAGAGCTTCCTCCACCAGGTCTCTTTACGACTGTAAGTGGAGGGTGTTTGAGGAATGGTGCCTTCAAGAAGGACACATCTCTTTTCAATGTCCTGTCGGGGTGATTTTATCATTCCTACAGGACTTGATCGATAAACACAGAGCTTTCTCCACGATCAAGGTGTACCTGGCTGCTATTGCTGCATGCCATGTGGGCTTCGAGGGTAAGACGGCTAGCCAACATCCTTTGGTTTGCCATTTTATGAAGGGAGCTCGCAGGCTCCTCCCTGTCTCCAGGTCGCTGGTGCCCTTATGGGACCTGGCAGTGGTTTTGAATGGGCTCAGAATGACCCCATTTGAACCCCTGGAAGGAGCTGACATGAAACATCTGTCACTCAAGACAGTGCTGTTACTGGCCCTGGCATCCGCCAAGCGGGTCAGCGATATTCATGCACTGTATGTACATCCCTCATGCACTCAGTTCACACCAGGGCAAACGAGAGTGTTGTTGAAACCCAACCCTGCCTTTACACCAAAGGTGGTTGGTTCGTGTACCCCAATTGACATTGAGGCATTTCCTCCGCCGCTGGTTTCCTCCGGGGAGCAGCAGCAGGATCTGTTGTGTCCAGTCCGGGCTTTACACACATATATGGCCAGATCAAAAGAGCTTCGTCTTAATGACCAACTCTTCGTGTCCTGGGCTAACCCTCACAAGGGTAAGCCTGTTACTAAGCAACGGCCCTCCCACTGGATTGTGGAGGCAATTGCTTTGGCCTATACGAGTCAGAATTTGCGAGCACCTTCGGGTCTGCGGGCTCACTCGACTCGGGGCCTGGCTACATCCTGGGCTTTGTTCAAGGGTGTTTCCATCCAAGACATCTGTGCAGCGGCGAGCTGGTCCTCGCCACTCACTTTTGTCCGCTTTTACAGGCTAGACATCTCCGCTCCAAGCGTGGCCCGAGCAGTGCTGGGCACCTTGTTGAATCGGGACTCTACCTGTTAAATTCTGGTTGATCGGTGATTTTCGAGATAAGCTCGTCTGGCAATACGGGAGCTACAATATCCCATAGTGAGACATCGAACGGAGTTTTATGAATGAGAACTATAGGTTACTTACGTAACCCCAGTTGTCAGAGTAACATGAAGTGAGATGTCTCACCAGACGGCCCTCCTTGCTATGGTGAAGCGAGAAGAGGTGCTTATTTTGAATGACGCATGCGTTGTGGCGCAAGCTACTTATAGGGGGTGATTTCCCCTGACGCTGACGTCAAGATCACCAGCCAATCAGGATTGGCGTAATGAGATTGATGCTTCTGTTAACCTAAGTAAGTAACCTATATTTTTTGCGTGGCTGTGATTTAGTTGTAAGCCCAGTGGCGATCTGTTCATCTGTCATTCCGATCATACAGTCAATAACTTTGTTGTTATTAGCATCTGGTTAGCTAGCTATGCTAACGAATATAAGAAGCTTTTTCTTCAACCAGTGAGGTAAAGGCCCATCTTTATATGATCATTATAGTTATCAAAAAACAAGAGAATAAAGTAAACAGCTATAAAATACTATATGACAGTAAAAAAAAGTTGTTATTAATAAACAAGAATACAGTTTGAAACGGGAGTGATTTGTAAAATATCCATAAAGAAAAAGCAACAACTTACAGACATACATAAACAAAAAGACAAAATGCAAAACATGACACAAGACAAACCACATACAGTCTGTTAAGTAAAATTCAAGCAATGCATACAATCATTACAATTTGAGACAGTCAAGCAAATCAGTTTCATCAATATCAGTTTCATTAATAACAATTTCAGACCAGTTGAAAGTGAGATGATAATGCATGTTTAAACATACCCAATGATGCAAAAGATCTAATGGCAGCAGGTAAAGTATTCCAGTCTGTTGGGGCTTTGAACATGAACGCTCTTCAGAGAAATAAATCTGAACAGAATGTCTAACTTGATGATTTGGTGAGTAAGGTACAAAATACCGCTTTAAATAAGGGGGATAGTTAAGATAAATGCATTTAAATATCAGCTGAAGCCAATGCATGTATCTTCTTACATTTAAAGAAGGCCATTTAAGTTGGTTATACATTGTGCAGTGATGTGTACGAAAAGGACAACCAAGAACAAATCTGCATAGTCTATTGTAGGCTATGTTGAATGGAGCAAGATCTGATTTATGTGCATTTTGGTAGACAACATCACAATAGTCCATAATCGGAAGAATAAGTTGAGAAGCAATTCTCTTTCGGACACTGAGCGTAAAACAATTGCGAGAGCGGTGTAAAACACCGATTCCGTAATTGACTTTTTGTATTACATGCTTCATATGTAGTTTAAATGAAAGTTCAGAGTCTAGCCATACACCAAGATATTTAAAGCTATCAACTTTATGCAGAGAAGTGCCAACCTTACATGTTATTACTACATTAGGTTTGGATTTGAGCTTCTGCCTGGTACCAAAGACCATGGTATAAGATTTTGTTTTGTTAAGCAGTAGTTTATTGTGTGATAGCCAGTCCTGTAAGATATTAAAATCCGATTGAAGAGAGATCTGAATTTGTGAAAAATCTGATTTGGATGTATATATAACAGTGTCATCAGCATAAAGGTGAGTACAACAATTAATGAGACAAGAAGATAAATCATTTATGTAAATAGAGAACAGAAGTGGGCCCAGAGTTGATCCTTGGGGTACACCCTTTTGTTGGATCAACAGGTCAGACTGTTTTCCATTAACAACCACACATTGCTTTCTACTGTGAAGGTACGAGTTAAACCATAACACTGTATTATTAGAAAGGACAATGCCGTGAAGTTTATCCAAGAGCAGATATCGATCAACGAAATCAAAGGCTTTTGTCAAGTCAATAAAAATGGCACCTGTGAGTTCACCATCATCTGCAGCAGAGTACAAGTCATTCATACATTTAAGTAGGGCAGTTGTTGTGGAGTGATTAGGCCTGAAACCAGATTGAACCGGAGATAAAATATTATAAGTAATGAGATAATGTGACAGTTGATTATAAATTATTTTCTCCAAAACTTTGGAAATAGAGCAGATTATAGAGATTGGTCTATAATTATTTGTATCAAGTAAATCACCACCTTTATGCAGTGGAATGATGCGTGCACATTTCCAAATAGTCGGCAACTCACAGGTGGACAAAGACAGGTTGAACAAATCAGCAAGTGGGTACATGAGAATATGGGACATATATGCCTCATTAGACACAATAGTAGCAAAAAACTACAAAAGAATGTATACAACAATTAAAGAGCTTACGAAATGAAGGACAATACTGTTCTTATTACGATAATATATATACTATTATTAATGGGAAATCATGTCATTCATGACAATATGCCCGCAGTATTTATAAATCGTGGTTTATTACAACTTTCCATGCTCACTTCCGATGTTACACGACCGCTCCGAACAAAACAGCTTTCGCCGGTTAGTGACGTCACGCACGTCACGAGTAGAACACCTGTTGAATAATACACTACCTCTGTGGCTGATGTCGGACTCTGGAGACAGAATCGAGTGACAGACAAGACTCATTTGGCGGAGATCCGATGCGGCAACAGAACACAGACTGGTTTACATTTGACTTTAATTCATAGAGATTCTCAATAAATAGTAAATAAATAATAATGACTCTGCTGAAATAACCAGTTTAGATACATATAGCTGGTCAGGCTGTTGTAAATTGACCAGCCAGTATATATTAGGCTGGAATGGTTGGCTGGAGAGGGGTTTTGGACACTTCAGCTGGCCAGGAGGGCTGGTTTATCCATCTATCACCAACTTATGTTTAATAATAGTATTAAATATACCCTGCTGGGAGCTTACCAGGATTCCAGGTGACCAGCATACATTAAATACTGGTATGATTATTTAAACAAGAGAACATAAATATATTACAAAGATTCATTGTGTCATGTATTCTGGTATCTACAAAATAAAGACATTGTATAGTGTTCATAACAGCATTTTAATTTAATAAATAGCTAGTTAATATAATAAAATACACAGTAACAATACAATAATTATACAAATAACAACCAACCTGCAAATCAACCTACACATCAAAATAAATATATTATCTAAAACCGGTGCATTTGATTTAAAATAAAAGTAATACATAGAATTCAATATTTAAATGGTAACAAAAACCGTAATACTATGTATGATAAGAACAAGGCAACAAAGAAAGTGTTTGTTGTTTTTCCTTGTTCATGTCTATAATGTTTCCCGTTGTGTAGCGTCCAGCCTTTCCCAATCTGGCCTGCACTTCTGTCTGTTGAAGCCACTTCTTGAAGCAAACTGAAAAGAAATGTACAGATATAAGTACACTGTAAAAAGAAAACTTAATATTTACGTTAACATTTGGGCTGCTGTGGTTGCCAGAACCGTTAAAGTATAATACATTACAAATTACAGTTGGTTGGCATAGAGTCGAGACGTTACAGTCAACAATTGCTTATGGTGAATTACAATGGCAAAAACAAATAGAGCTAGTGGACACGGTGCAGCTGTATTATCTGGGAAATAGAAGAATCGGATCAGGATTCGGTATTGGCAGACAATCAATATCAAATTAATCGGATCATTATTAGCATCTGATCACCTTTGTCGACTTGCAGCCTAAATACAAAGATAACTCCACTCCTCTCCTACCACTCTTACCTCTAATAAGCCTTGGTAGAACTAGTGTCCGAGTCATAGGGTCCAGAGGCCTGTACTACGACGCCGGTTCAACCTAACCTGGATATGTTCGAGTTAGCCGGTTGGCCTAATCCAAAACATACGCGCTCTCGCTAAACGGTACTACGACGCGGGTTATCAAGTGGATCGCTCAAGCCAGCCGTGTCCTATCTAGTTAGGTGCACGTTCACATGAAAGGGGTGGTATCTGGAGCATTCGACCAATCACAGACATGGAGAAGCGTACTGACAGCGCAGCGTCATACTTCATGAATGAAAAGTGAACTTTAATACTAGTCAAAAATGAAGAAGTTAAACTTTAAACATCCATGACTTAAACACTTGTTCAGGATCAGAGCCTCAGAGCTGCACCTGCAAGGTGAACACAGCTGGGAACAGAACACGTGTTTGAATGCGTACATTAACAGGTTTATGATATCACTGCCCGTCTAAAACACGATCTGACTTCAATTACATTTGTCTCGAGTGTTTCCTCAACTTATGTGTTGCTTAAAATAATACTCCTGCATCCAGTCTGTGACACTGTGAGTGCTGCACGGCCAGATACGGCTCAGCTGACTCAGATCAGGAGATATATGATACATTATGAAGTGATATGCCGCGGACTGTACTTAATGTTACTCTGACCTGGGTACTGATGTTGTGGCCGATATTTAAGTAAGCTTTCTTAACGCTAATGTTATAATAGTCAGATTGCTCTGAAGATGGAGGTGATATTCTATTCATGTTCACGTTCACACAGTCGGTGATTTTTGCCGGCCGTCTTTCCTGCGACGGCAGTTTTTCTGTGTTTCCTTTCTCCTGTAATATGACTTGATCGCTTTAAACTCCGCACACTGAGCTCTGATTGGTCAGCAGGCAGTGCTTTCACTGAGTTGAGCTCTTAGCCTGCAACCTAACCTGCTCCGGGGCAGTTTAGCCGTTCAGCATAAGTTACCATGGAGATCTAGCCCGCTAAAAAGAGAACCAGCTTCGTAGGACCGGAAAGCCGGAGTTTTCCCTGAAGTTAGCCGCTAAGAGAACATCCTGCTTCGTAGTACAGGCCTCAGGACTGACTGAAGACATGTGGAACAGAGGACAGGCATGGTTCCATGTACAGGAAACTGGAACTTTGAACAGGTGTTTTCATCTTTTCTGCCTGAAGATTCACAAGTTCTTGATCAGGTGTTTGATGTGGGCTGGCATGATCCTTTCTGCAGCGATAAATAAAGAAAACAAAGATTTTTTTTTAAATAATGGTAATGATGGTAACAACAATAATATTAGTATAATTATGTATATAGCACTTACACAATTGCAAAGTGATTCTCACAACAAAAATAAAGAACAAAACAATATCAACAATAAAAAAACAAATTATTACAGGAATGTTGAGACAAATAAATGTTTTTTCAGTCTTTACAATGCAGGAAATGACCTTCCAAAGGCTAAATTCAAACTCAATACCATAAATAACTGGGTACCAAAGTGCTTTACCTGATAGAACACGCTCCACACGGAGCAGCAACCATCCGGCTCGGCCTTTTGCTGCATATCATCTCCTCCCTCTATCTCTCTCTCTCTGGTGTTAGGTTCCAGTAGATCTCTACTATCCAATAAAACAGAAATTTCCCAAAAAATCATATTAAAAAAGTTAAAAACAATGACTGGCTGTTGGCATTGAAATGGATTAGAATCTCACCTTTTTCCTGGATGTCAGGAAGGCCATGGAGTCGTTCCCTTCAAGTCCGCAACCAGTCATAGGAGTTCAAATGCAAAGCCTGAATGATGACAAGAGCGAGAGACATACATTTTACAATTATATTTTTAATTCATACCAGAGCAGTGTGTACAGGCCCTGTACGACATGCAGAGAACAGATCAAATCCCCTGACAGACTCACACACTTTGGTGATGTCCTCATCTGATAATGTTTCATTTTTTAGCAGCAAAGTAACATGTATATGTCAGACCCAACTCATTTACAGTATGTTTTGCATCTCCTCAACAATGGTCTGTATAGTTGAGTAGAACAAAACTGTCCCTACAATTTCAGGTAGATTAACACACATTTGTAAGAAAAGTTTACAATGAAGCACAAAACCCCTCTTTGTATTAAGCGAGCTGCCACAGAAAGTGCAGCTTAACATGCTAACCTTTGGTGAGCTACAGTAAAGCTAACTTCATGCTCAACACAAAACCTTTAACGTGCATTACATTGACGATTTTAAACACAACTTAACTCTCTCTACTTGTAAGATAACGTTTAGTTAACTTACCCTTAAATAACTACATCACGTTTTTCAGTGGAAACACAAACTGCAGAAAACGTTAGCTGCTAACTGTTGTTAGCTAAGACAGCTAGCTCTTAAGGGAAGTAACATAGCCTCATGGCAAACGTAAGGTTGAGTTAACGTAACGTTGTAAGAAAGCAAAACGAACCTTCGAGAAAGCGTTTACTCTCTCTCCTTAGCGGGCATTGTTGATTGTTCGAAACACGATCTCTCGATGTGCTGCCCCACACATCGTCGGTTTCATCGACCCCGGGTTACCTGGTCTAGCAAACGTCCGCCTCGTACGACGCACTTGTTTTGTCCATATACGCAACATTTGATCATTTTTTGGCCACAAAAACATCCCATAACCAGATGTTGAGACGGCCCCACATCCCCATACAACATATCGCTTGCAAATTATTCTTGGCGTCTTATTGCTGTGCATCCTTTGTCGTAATATTTGGCCCTTCAATGCATTCAAACGGGACTGAGCTCAGCTGTGTTCCACTCATGACGTCACCGCCGGAAATGGCCGAAGTTGATGTTTCCGGCGCAACGAACGATTGTTACTAACTGACAACTTTTGTATGCTGTTATAATCGTGATTTATTAAAAATAGATCAATAATAAAAAAATCATATGGCACATTCCACAATACAAATGCAACCTCTATCATATACTAAGCCCACTAACAGGTGCTAAAAGCATTTCGTAAGCTCTTTAAAGATGACCTAAAAAAGTGGATTAATATAACAATTTCTTTAGCAGGACACATTTCAATCATAAAGATGAATGTTCTACCAAGAGTCAATTTCTTAGCTAGTATGTTGCCTTTATCTCCACCAGACGGTTTTTGGGACAAACTTCAGAATAGGATTTCAAAATATATTTGGAAAAACCAATACCCAAGAATCAGATACAAAGTTTTACAATATGACAAAAACAGTGGAGGCCTTAATGTTCCCAATCTCCAGCTCTATTATTATTCCTTCACGCTTCGAGCCTTGAAAAACTGGATTGATGAAAGCACCAATGTACCTTGGATTAAAATTGAAAGAAGTATAGTCTATCCCCTTAAACTTGGTGATGTCTTATTTTCTGCCATGTCGCCATATTATGCAAACATTTGGACCAATTATTGGGCAAGCTGTGAAAGTGTGGAAACATGTGGGGAAATTGTGCAATTGGTCTGTAGATTGGCATAGTAACATACCCATTTTTCATAACCTGTTACTACTTATTGGGAAAAAAGCAATCCAATTCCCACAATGGCAAACCCGAGGAATACATTATCTTTCTGACATAACCAACGACAAAGGCTTGATGTCCTTCCAAGAATTGAAAGATACGTATAATGTGCCTGGCTCTTCCTTCTTTTTCTATTTACAACTACGTACTGCCATGCACACATATGGAGTTCCTTGTGTAACCGATGTATAACTTCACTTGTTTATATTTCAGTAAAATCATTGTCCATACTTTATTTGTAAAACTTGTCACTGTCACTTTATATGTTAGATGCTTTTATTTTGAAAAGTACATTTTATTTTGGTACTCTTGGCACCGGCACATTTCTGCAGACTCGCGCGGCTTTCCTCAGTTAGCTTCAGGCTGCACTGAGGAGAAGTAAGTGGAACGAGTGGTGTCATAACCAGGGGCGGACTGGCCATCGGGACGTTCGGGACGAATCCCGATGGGCCGGTACTGATGTGGGCCGGCCGGTAACCGGCAGGGCTCGACATTAAATGGCCCGCTGGCCCGGAAGCACTATTTAGACACCCCGGGCCAGCATAACGTACTTTCCACTTGCCCGCTCGGGCCACTAAAAATATAAAAATGTTTCCTGTGGTATTGGTATTTTGATTAGCAATTTAGTTAAATTGTTTCGTTTATCAACGCTACAACATAGCGTTCCGTGAGTCGGTTGTTGTTGTTGGTTGAAAAGCAAACAGCTGTTTGCTCCGGAGCGCAGCGCGAGCAGGCTACCGTGAGCGGGAGCGCGCTGCTTCACTACAGACTATCGCGCCACCTAACCATTCGCCAAATGTTTTTAATACCAGCGGTAACCGGCCAAGCGCCGGGCAAAAAACAATCTTCAAATAAAAGAAAGTCACCGGAGGAGTTAAAGGAGAGTGACAGGGAGTATGAGAAGAAGAGGGAGAGAAAGTTTCAGCTTGATCGATGGAGTTGGCTGCAGTGACGCGTCCTAAAACCCTTTTATAATCTATCGATTGTGGTGACACGTCATTGGACATAATTCACCTCTCTTATTGTGTTGCCACACGGACCTTTTAGTGGGAACACCTGTAGAGTTAGCCCTAATTCCTGCTAGCTCGTTAAGCAGAGCAGACGTTGTGTTGACCTCTCTATAACTAAATGGATAATAAATATTGGAACTCCGTTCTAAATACACCGCCTCCGACTCCCTTTTCCTGGCGCTACACTGGTGACCCCGACGTTTCCGAGAACGTTTCCGGAAAATTAACGAGCATGGCTGAACGCGATGTTTTCGTAAAGCTGCCGGAGTTCTGGGACCACGCCGCGGAGGCATGGTTCGCACATGTGGAGGCGCACTTCGCCTGCCGACAGGTCCGTGACGGGGACCTGAAATACTACCATGTAGTAACAGCGCTGGGCAGCTCTACGTCGTCCAGGTTGGTGGGATTCATCGCAGCCCCCCCACATCATGGCAAATATGAGGTGATTAAGGCCCTTCTCCTTAAGACATTTAGCTTATCTGCTAAGGAGAGGGCCCGCCAGTTGCTTGACATTCAAGGCCTGGGAGACAGCAAGCCATCTCAGCTAATGGAGAAAATGCTAAATCTGCTAGGGGGGGAAGATCCCCGGATTTTGTTCATGGAGATTTTCCTGCGTCACTTGCCTCCCCGGGTCCAGACGGCGCTGGCCAACACGCCTGCCACGGAGCCGCGGGCCTTGGCAGAGGAAGCGGATCGTTTTTTCCTGGCTACACAACAGCCCGGTGCAGAGACGTTAGCCGCGACGCGCAGCAGCCCATCTGCAGTCAAGAAAGCATGGCGGGGGCCGGACACGGCTGTGGCGAGCCGGCGTGGAGACACCGGAGAGTGTTTTTACCACGCACGTTTCGGGACAATGGCGAAGAGATGCATCGCTCCGTGCAGCTACAAACCCCCGGGAAACGGAGGGGCCGGCGCTCGGTAGTGGCCCTGAGCGTCGGCGGCACGTGCAGGCTCCTCTTCGTCAGCGACAGCGTTTCGGGGAGCCTGTTTCTGTGTGACACGGGCGCTCAACGGAGCGTAGTTCCCGCGTCGAGTGAAGACGTCACCCGGGGAGGGCACGGACCGCGATTGACGACGGCTAACGGCGGTCCCATTCGCACGTACGGCGTGAGGCCTATGTGTTTGTGCATCGGAGGACAGCGTTTCAGCTGGGATTTTGTGACAGCGGACATTTCTTTTCCCCTCCTCGGAGCGGATTTTTTGTGTGCTCATGGACTCTTAGTGGACATTAAGAATAGGCGTTTGATTGATGCCTTGACGTTTTCTTCCCTCGTGTGCACACTTGGCAGCGCAGCGTACGACGGGCTGTCAGCGCCTGATGGATTCGGTACTGCGGGACCTGCCGTTTGTGTTTGTCTACCTCGACGACATACTCGTCGCCAGCGCTTCAGTGCAGGAGCACCTGTCCCACCTCCGAGCCCTTTTCACACGGCTCAACGAACACGGATTAATCATCAATCCGGCAAAGTGCCAGTTCGGGGTGTCTGACATTGATTTCCTCGGGCACCGCGTCAACAAGGGCGGTGCGACACCTCTGCCAGCGAAGGTGGAGGCTGTTGCGGCTTTTCCTCGCCCGCTCACAGCCCGGTCGCTCCGTGAGTTTCTGGGGATGGTGACCTTCTACCACCGTTTCATCGCCCGGGCCGCACACATCATGCGGCCGCTGTATGAAGCTTTGAAAGGCAAGACCCCCGTCCAGGCGATCGACTGGACAGCAGAGGCGGACGTCGCTTTTGCTGAGGTCAAGACCGCGTTGGCTCAGGCGGCTTTGCTGGCACACCCATCATCTACGGCTCCCATCTCCATCACCACGGACGCGTCGGACTACGCGGTCGGCGCAGTGCACGAGCAGTGGGTGGAGGGCGCTTGGCAGCCGCTCGCCTTTTTCAGCCGCCAGCTGACGCCCAGGGAACGCAGGTACAGCGCCTTTGACCGAGAGCTCCTTGGACTTTATTTGGCCGTGCGGCACTTCCGTTTCATGCTGGAAGGCCGTGAATTTACGGCGTTTGTCGACCACAAGCCGCTCACCTTCGCCATGTCAAAAGTGGCGGAGCCTTGGTCGGCACGTCAGCAGCGGCAGCTTTCCTACATATCAGAGTTCACTACGGACATTAAGCACGTGGCTGGCAAGCAGTGTTGGGAAAGTTCACTTTCTACATGAACTAGTTCAGTTCACAGTTCACACATTTTAAAATGAACTAGTTCAGTTCATAGTTCATAATTCAAAATTTTGAACTAAAGTTCATGGTTTCAAAAATGAACTAATTTATAGTTTATAGTTCTTTTTTCAATACGTTGTTGCGAGCTATTATTTGTCTCCTGTACGATGTTAATGGGATTTGGGTGGTAGTGGATCTGTTTTGGCTCTCTTTTTTATTCGCCACTCGCACATACCGTGAAAGGCTAGTCGTGTGCTTATTCTCAATGTGCCGTTTAAGGTTTGTTGTCGACTTCGTCGATGTACGGACTTGCTTTTTCAAACCGGGCGGACACAGTTTACAGGCAAACGTTTGATTTTTTCCATCTGAGTCAGTACTGACTTTAACGTAAAACTCTTTTAAATGCTCATACGCCGACACCGTAGACGTAGTAGGCTTGTTTGAGACAAGCAAGACCTGCGCAGACCTGCGCAGTTGCGATCAACGTCTTGCTAGTGCGTTGCATGATGGTTAGTCATTTTGTCCGACTTGCTCTGGAGGCTCGCCCACATGAGACTTTGAAATCTCGCGGGACAAAGACACCCGCAGCCTTGAGAGCGAGGCGAGGCGAGTTGGCGCACTTGCTCTCCACGAGCTGCGGAAGCGAAATGCTTGATGGGAAACGACTCGCTGGTATCTCGAGCTGAGCGCTCATTGGTGGTTTTTACCACATTTACCATATGAAACTCTCCAATTGGCTGGCAAAAGTTTGTTGTTGTTTTGTGTCAGTTTTACGTCACCACATCCATTCCCATTTTTCATCATTGTTCCACAATGTTTATCATCATGAAATTAATATCTATATATTTTATACTATACTGCTTACCGTTTTCATACTTTATATATCTTAGCATATTCATACACACTGTTCATACTGCTCACAGGCTGATATCTAGTGTATTCATACCCCACTGTTTATTCATCATTCAATTCATTCTATATGTTATTCTGTAGATTGTGTACATTACTTTCCACTTCACTGCTTGTTGCACCTGGTTAGAAGCTAAACTGCATTTCGTTGTCTCAGTACCTGTAATATGTGCAATAACAATAAAGTTTCTCTTTAAGTTAAACCAAATCATTAAAATAAAATCTATTGTAATGTAATGATTTGGTTTAACCTTATTTATTGAATACATCATTTAAAATGGCAAGATTAAATCAAATTACATCCATGTTGTACACATCATAAAGCTTAAAGTGACAGCTCAAGAATTAACACAGTAGCAGGTCTGTTCAATTCATGCTCATTAAGCTTCATGTGTGCGGATCTGAAGGGACTGATCATTTGTAGCCTGTCCACCTATCAGTTTTGCAAACATTAAGAGGGAGGAGCATTTCTAATAATACTGACGATTTCAATAGGTCTTTGCACTACGTGCTCAGGCCCTAATTATGGAACCCAGTCAGTGGTGTGGTTCATCATCATGACTGAATTAACAAACCTATATAAAGCAATGGAGATCACCTTTGTCTACAGTGGGTAAAATGGAATTTCCGCCATTGCAAACCCAGCCAGTCAAGCCGACTCCGAGTCCGAGCTGTCCGACTTAAGACGAGCTTTTTGACACCTCCCCCGGCTGCGATCGGCTACTCTCGTCTACTTTCGAGGCGAGCCGCAATGTGTCTCAAACAAGCCTAGAGTCTCACTCTGAGCGAGTGCTGCTGCAGCTGCTCTCGGCTTCGTCCATACTATTTCATTCATTCATTCAATGCTCACCGGTTCCGCGGTTCCACATTGTTTGTTGTGAGGAGTCTGATATATTTAGTATATTTATATTTTAGTGCGACAGCCAGGGGTGACAGGCGCGTACGCGTCACAGCCAGCTTGCTGTTGCCAGATTGGGTGGTTTTCCGCATTATCTTGAAGCCTGTTTACGGTGTGTTTTAACTGGGTTTTCGGCTGAAAGGCATATGAAATCTGGCACACTTTTGAACGCCGTTATAATACAGTGCTGAGAATGAACGCACTTTTGAACGCCGTTATACAGCGCTGAGAATGAACGCGTTCTCAATTACGTTCATCTAGCGGAAATACAGTACGTTCAGTTCACGTTCGCCCAAAATATGAACGCGTTCATGAACGATCGTTCATTGAACGCGTTCAGGTACATCACTGCTGGCAAGTCGAACCTGGTCGCTGATTGCCTCTCCAGAGTCGTCATCGGTGCCGTCCAGTTGGGCCTGGACTATACTCGCATGGCGGCGGACCAGGTCACAGATCCCGGCATCCAGGCTCTGAAGGTGGAGGGCGCGGGGCTGCGCTTGGAGGACGTAGTGTTCGGCGACGCGGGCATTACCCTCCTGTGTGACGTTTCCACGGGCCTGGCGCGGCCTGTCGTCCCTGCCAGCTGGAGGCGCTCTGTGTTCGAGGCGGTGCACGGCCTATCACACCCCGGCGTTAAACCTTCGGTGCGCTTGGTGGCCGCGAAGTTCGTCTGGCATGGGCTGAAAAAGGATGTGAGGACTTGGGCCAGGGAGTGCGTGGCTTGTCAACGCGCTAAGGTGCACCGCCACACGAAGGCCCCGTTGGAGCGTTTCCTGGTGCCTGAGAGGAGGTTTGATCATGTCAACATTGACCTGGTGGGTCCGTTGCCTTCCTCTCAGGGGTTTTCCTACCTCCTCACCATGGTGGACAGAACGACCCGTTGGCCGGAGGCAGTTCCGCTCGTTTCGACATCAGCCGCAGACGTTCCCCGGGCCTTCATTGCAACGTGGGTTTGTCGTTTTGGCACCCCATCAGACATTTCCTCAGACAGGGGCTCTCAGTTCACGTCCGAGCTCTGGAACGCTGTGGCAAGCGGTTTGGGGGTCAAGCTGCACAGGACTACCGCTTACCACCCTCAGGCTAACGGCCTCTGCGAGCGCTTTCATCGCTCCATGAAGGCGTCCCTCAAGGCCGGCCTTACGGACGGTAACTGGGTCGACAAGCTGCCCTGGGTGATGCTGGGCCTGAGGACCGCACCTAAGGAAGATCTGCAGTGTTCTACAGCGGAGATGGTCTACGGTCAGCCGCTGAGAGTTCCGGGGGATTTCCTCCCAAATGCGTCAGCTCCCTGGTCTGCCACGGCCCAGCGAGTTTTTCTGCGTGACGCGGCGGAGGCTTTCGCTCCAGTCCCGACTACTCAGCACGGTGCGTCGGGGTCTCAAGTTCCCGCGGAGCTACGCTCAGCTGGGCACGTCTTCATCCGTCACGACGCACACAGAGGCCCCCTGCAGCCCCCTTACGACGGACCTTTCCGGGTTTTGGAACACGGTGAAAAACACCTGGTGTTCGACATAGGCGGTAAGGCTGAGCACGTCTCGGTTGACCGGGTGAAGGCTGCTCACTTGGACGTGGACCGGCCGGTGGAGCTGGCTCGGCCGCCGAGACGGGGCCGACCCCCGGCTTTGATTCCTGTCAGGGAGTGTGGACCTTTTGTTCCGGTCCCTCCTCTGTCAGGGACCGCACGGGCGGAGGTCGCTGTACCGACTCCGGTGCGCAGGTCTCGTGGGGGCAGGCGGATTGTTCCTCCCCGCCATACGGATTTTGTTTATACGTGAATTCTGGGGGGGCTTGTGTGGTGACACGTCATTGGACATAATTCACCTCTCTTATTGTGTTGCCACACGGACCTTTTAGTGGGAACACCTGTAGAGTTAGCCCTAATTCCTGCTAGCTCGTTAAGCAGAGCAGACGTTGTGTTGACCTCTCTATAACTAAATGGATAATAAAGATTGGAACTCCGTTCTGAATACACCGCCTCCGACTCCCTTTTCCTGGCGCTACACGATTAGATTTATGATTCGAAAATTATAAAAGTAGGGTAGACATGTGGAGATTATCCGGCTGAACAAAACGTGCATTTATCAAACAGGTTAGTTTTCCACAGACCTTATTTCCAACTATTTTCCAAAACCCTTGTGGAGGGAACCAGCAGCTTACTTCCTGGTGTCAGGACGCGTCACTGCTGCACCTCTCAATATGATGCCAGTATAAACAAGGTCTTCTGTCGGCTCTGTACATCAATGCCGACCTATGCTGACAAGTAAGTGAAGAGTAGACAATATAAAGGTATTGGCGAAATGTCCCAGCAGTTTAGGATAATGAAGGTTCTAATCAAATCAATTATGTCTAACTCCTAATGACAGGAAGGCAGAAAGTGCATTATACAAATAATAATAATAGCAGACATTTTTTAACAATGACCACAATATCATTATTTTAATAAACCAAATATGAACAATTGAGGAAAATGAGGAAGAACTGATGATTAAAATGTTGTAGTACAAGTAGTAATGTAGTTAGTGCATAAATTACTATTGCAACAAATGTGTTAATTTTCTTCATTATTAGTCGATTTTTTTTTTTGGACGAATGCTCCGGGCCAGTGGTTACAATGGTGGGGCCAGTGATAATACAAGTCCACCAGCCCGGAGGTAGACATTATTTACCCTTAATGTCTACCGCTAGTAAATTGTCTACCCCCCCAGTCCCCCCGACAATTTACTAGCGGTATTTACTTGCGGTACCGCGGTGGGCCGGCGGTACCGAAGTGGGCCGGTCGAGAGTCCCGGGCTGATTTGTAGTCCCAGTCCGCCCCTGGTCATAACTGTTGTATTTTATATGTTAATAGATTGTGTAATGTTACACTTCACACAAGCCAAAGCTATTTGCAGTTAATATTTATATTTTGCCGTGTGTGACTAGTTTATATAATGTGCAGCGCTTCAAACTGTTTGGGAGCTTTCTAAAGTTTAGCTAAGCTAACCTAACATGTGGGTGTTTTCTTCCACTGAAGGTGTGAAGCTAGAAAGCTGATGAAGTGATTTCCTGCTCTAATTGCTATATTCTGTTTTGCACAGGTATGTGGGTATTCTTTTTGTGTATGTAACTGTAAATTGTATTGTTTGTTATGTATACTTTCCTGAGTTAGCTTCAGGCTGCACTGAGGAGAAGTGTGAAGCTAGAAAGCCGATGAAGCGATTTCCTGCTCTAATTATTATATTCTGTTTTGCACAGAGAATAAATCCCGTTTGGCAAGAAGGAAGTCGTTCTCATTTACACAACGCATACACAACGCAGAGACCACATGTGGCGTCAAACCAGACCGGTTACAGTGGTGCCGTGACCCGGATTCACAGTGCTTCAGACTGTTCCATCGTCGTTCCTGAGGCTGTGGATCAACACCAGCTTGGTCACCAGAGGTTGCTACACGCCGCACACTTACTTTCATGTATTGAAGAAAAGGAATTACATAGAGGAAATTGTTGTTTTGGTTTTTTTCTCTCTGTAATTGTTTTACATTCATTGTTTAGAGAGTACATTTGTCATTTCTGTATTTGATTGTATACTGAAGACCTTGAAGTTTGGTATACAGGGTTAAAAATGACATATGTTACTGGTAAAATGGATGGGGACAATGTTCTAACTGACAGTTTTAGTTTCGGTTTTGGAAGAGGGAAACCCATCAGTGGGTCCCCTTTTATCCCAATCAGAGGTACAGCTAATGTAGATTCGCCAGCTTTTTGTTCTACTCGCATGCCAGGTCATGTAGCATCTCCTCAGAGTGAGGAGGATTCACATTCAAGCCTTCCAGATACAAATGATCCAGCTTTAAATAACCTGATAACACACATTGCTCAGCAGGTAGGATAAACTATAAGAGAGCAGTTAAGGGGGGAATGTGAAGCAAGGGGTGTTGGAGCCACACCAGCTCAGAGCGGTGTTGGCCAGTTACCCAGTGACCACACTTACCTCAACTTGACTGGTGCAAAGTTAGTGTTGCAGTCAGATGTGAGAGAGCCTCCAGTCTTCAGAGGAGATGGATCTGACAAGAACACAGTCTGTGAGTGGGAAGAGTTAATGGGAGTGTGTTTCAGGAAACGAGCCACACCTCTGAGAGAACAGCACATTGAGATAATGTCTAAGTTAATGGGCAAGGCTAAAGACATAGTGAGGATAACTCTGAGGAGCTGCCCATCCATGAAGCCTCAAGATAACCCACAATTGATCTATGACATCCTCAGACAACACTTTAGTGATGTGACCTATTCATGTATGCCCATGGCTGATTTCTACAGTACAGTTCCAGTGGCAGGAGAGTCCCCCGTAGAGTACTGGCTGCTTCGGCTAAACAAGGCAGTTGATGCAGCGGAGGAGGGCTTGAAGAGGCTTGGGCGGAAGATGGAGGATTCTTGTCAGGAAGTAGCAATGATGTTTGTCAAATACTGCTCAGATCCCACCCTTGCTGCTGTTTTCAAGTTTAAGGCACCAAATAAGTGGACAGCTAGTGAAATCCAAGAGCATATCGATCGCTACCAAACTGAAATGAAAGAACAGGTGCTTTCCAAATCAAAGAGAGTTAAACCAGTGACAGTTCATGTCCAGGTTTCCGCACCTGACGTTTCAGAGACAATATGTCACCCACAGGAGTCATCTATGCAAGGTGAGAACAGCACAGCATCCAAGCCCTCTTGTAATGATGACTGTATGAAAATGTTAGTCAGTTTATTTGACAGAGCATTGTCACAGAACAACCAGGTTACACACAAACCACTCCCCTCTGATCCATTTCAACCAATAGCCTGCAGGGTCTGTCAGTCTCTCGATCATTCCACCCTTGCACACTGCAGGCAGAAACGCCTCTGCTTAGCATGCTTCGAGCCAAACCACATCAGGAAGAACTGTCCTAACCGTCAGGCTGGCCGAGGTTCTCCGGCTTTCCCACCACAGAATTCTCCATCTTTAAACTAACTGGCCCGCATTTAGTGAGGGAATGTGTGGGAAACAGAGAAGAAACCCTCAACAGTGGTGATATTGAAACTAATTATATAAAAGCATGCGCAGCAGCACCAGCCGATGCTATGGTAATAGTGCAAAATACACAGAGAGTGGGCCCTTTTGATGAGTTGTTTTACACCCCTGTTAGCATTAACAACACATTTCAGGTGCAGGGGATGCTTGACTCTGGTTCCATGGCTTGTACTCTCAGCGAGCAGGCAGAGCAGAAGATGTTGAGTGAGAATATACTCTCAGAATCCATTCCTTTGACTCAAGAGATTGTGCTAATAGGTTGTGGAGGGACACTTAGCAAACCCAAGTGTATGTACGAAGTGGAAATGAAACTGTATGGGGAGAGCTGTATCGTACCTGTTCTTGTGGTGCCTGGCCAACGAGATGACTTAATCATAGGCACAAATGTCATCAGATTTATCATGCATCAGCTGAAAATAACCAGTGACTATTGGCGCCTGGTTTCCAGTGACAATCTTCTCCCAGAGTGTGAACAGTTCCTTGATCTCATGGCAAACTCATCCAGGTGGAGAGGCGAGGAGCTTCCAGACAGAATAGGGACCGTTAAACTCCAGCATGCGGTTACGCTAATGGCTAAGAAAGAACATCTTGTTTGGGGTAAGTTGCCAAATAACGCTCCCATGTCTCCAGGCAGCACAGTAATAGTTGAGCCCACCTCATCCAAGTGCATGCCTCGTAACATCATGATCGGGCGTGTTATTACACCATTGTGGGGTGACAGGTGGATCCCAATGAAAGTCACAAACGTGTCAGACAAGCCTATCACCCTGAAAAGAAACAGCAAGTTGGCCGACGTGTTCCCCTGTCTAGCTGTTGAAGAGTTTGAGGTTTTTCAAGGTACCAGCCAACTCAACAACGTTAAGGAGGAGGAAAGTCTAGGCAAGGCTAAACCTACAGATTTCAAGCAGCGACTACAACAGGTTGGACTCACTGAGGTTGATATCGATCAGTGCCAGGCTGGCCAAGGAGGGAAGGAGAGGTTGGTCGCGCTGCTTGAAAAGTACAATGACATTTTCTCCAAACATTCTATGGACTGCGGTGAGGCAGAGGGCTTCAAGCACCGCATCAGGCTCACTGATGAGAGACCATTCCGTCTCCCTTACCGGCGAGTGCCACCAGCCCATTACCAGAAACTGCGACAGGTCCTTTCAGAAATGGAAGAACAGGAGATCATCAGGAAGTCAGTAAGTGATTATGCCTCTCCCCTCGTACTTGTGTGGAAAAAATATGGCAGTTTGAGACTCTGCACAGACTTCAGGTGGCTGAATGCGAGGACGCTCAAGGATGCGCACCCATTACCACACCAGTCAGACTGCTTGGCTGCCCTGGGTGGGAACACCTACTTCAGCACAATGGATCTGACTTCTGGCTTCTATAACATCCCAATGGCAGAGGAGGACAAGAAATACACTGCATTCACTACTCCAATGGGACTGTATGAATTCAACAGGATGCCCCAAGGTTTGTGCAACAGTCCTGCCTCATTCATGCGCATGATGCTCAGCATATTTGGAGACCTGAACTTCAGCAGTTTGCTGTGTTATCTTGATGATCTGCTTGTGTTTGCTGCAACTGAAGAAGAGGCGTTGGAGAGGCTGGAGGTTGTTTTTCAGCGGCTCAGGCTTCACAACCTTAAACTGAGTCCAAAGAAATGCCACCTGATGAGATCTTCAGTCAAGTTTCTAGGTCACATTATAGATGGTAATGGAGTGGCTATGGATCCAGCAAAAATTGAGGTCATATCAAAAATGTCAAAGTTGGACCTGATGGAAGACGATGGTTGCACACCATCAGTAAAGAGGATAAAGTCTTTTCTGGGGATGGTGTTCTACTATCAACATTTTATCTCTAACTGTTCTGCTATGGCCAAGCCACTGTTTGCTCTTACTGCAGGCCAAAAGAGACGAGGGAGAGTCAAGCTAAACTCCAATACCGGCTCCTTCAGGAAACTGAAACCCTCTGATTGGACAGAGGAATGTGATGCGGCTCTTTGTAATCTGAAAGACAGTCTCTTGAGCTACGTCGTCCTCTCACACCCAGATTTCTCTCGCCCTCTGATTCTATCTATTGATGCCTCTCTGGACGGGCTAGGGGCCGTGCTATCACAGATACCAGCTGGTGAAGAGAAAGCACGTCCCATTGCATTTGCAAGTAAGACTTTCAGTGGCTCTCAGAAGAGATATCCCGCCCATAGACTTGAGTTTCTGGCCCTGAAATGGAGTGTGTGTGAAAAATGTAGCCATTGGTTAAAAGGCCATGAATTTACAGTATGGACTGATAATAACCCTCTTACCTACATCCTGACGAAACCGAAGCTTGATGCGTGCGAACAGCGCTGGGTGTCTAGGCTCGCTCCTTACACATTCGACCTGAGACATATACCTGGCACCAAGAACATAGTGGCTGATGCTCTCAGCAGAGATCCTTTCGCAAGATCAGTAAGCCACAGGCTCATCACAGAGCAGTACAGTCACCTTCTTGCTGAAGCCGAGGGTGTTAGTCACGACGGCATTCAAGACACTTTCCGATTCAAAGTCCAGTGTCAGCAGATGAAGAAGTTACCTGGTGGCAACATTAAGTCTCAATCTGACCCCCTCATGTGTCACAGTGATTCTGGAGCTGTCAAGGCTCTTTTGGATGTTCATGCTCAGTGGGAGATTGCTGCCGAGACGAGAGCTGTGGAGTTGGCTCAGACTGTCCAGGATCTTTTGCTGCCGGGCCAAGACTCCCTTCATGTGTTCTCGTTAGAGGAACTCAAGCACAGTCAGGAATTTGATCCCATTATTTCAAAACTCCTACCATTTGTGTTTCGCAACCGCCGTCCTTCCAGACGTGAACGATCAGGACTAGATGCCAAAGTTATGGTTCTCATCAAACAATGGGAGAGACTGAAGGTTCAGAATGGTGTCCTCTATCGGGTCACCAAGGATCATTTCAGTAAACAAAAGAGGCATCAGTATGTTCTGCCTGACAGTCTTAAAGAAAAAGCATTACATGGCATTCATGATGTTGCTGGGCATCAGGGACAGGCTAGGACCTTGCATCTAGCAAGACAGCGGTTCTTTTGGCCGAAGATGGAGTCTGATGTCAAAGAGTATGTCAAGTGCTGTCAAAGGTGCATTCTGGCGAAGACACCAGAACCCTCTGCTCGAGCCCCACTTGAAAGCATCAGGACGTCGGCCCCCATGGAGTTGGTGTGCATAGACTTCTGGAGTGCGGAGGATAGTAAGCAGCACTCAGTGGATGTTCTTGTCTTGACAGACCACTTCACAAAGCTAGCACACGCTTTTCCATGCACTAATCAGACTGCAAAACAGGTCGCCAAGAAGCTGTGGGATCATGTGTTTTGTGTGTATGGCTTTCCAGAGCGTGTTCACTCCGATCAGGGAGCTAATTTTGAGAGTGAGCTCATAGCAGAATTGCTCAAACTTTCCGGAGTCTCCAAATCACACACTACGGCATACCATCCAATGGAAAATGGAGGAACGGAAAGATTCAATCGAACACTTGGGAATATGCTGCGGTCTCTCTCTCTAAAAGAAAAACACAAGTGGCCTCAACAGATACAAGCTCTGACTTTTGCATATAATGCAACAGTACATGAAACAACAGGATATGCACCGTTCCAGCTTATGTTCGGCAGAACCCCGAGGCTCCCTGTGGATGTGATGTTCAAGCAAGTGTTGCATGATCCAGTGGTTGTTGATTACAAAAGCTATGCCAAAACGCTCATGTCACATCTTCATGAAGCAGTAAGAATTGCCCAAGAACACAGCATCAAAGAACAGGACAAACAAGCAAGTGGTTACAACAGAAAAGTGAGAGGCACTCACCTGAACTTAGGGGACAGAGTGCTCATTGCAAACAAAGGTGAGAGAGGAAAGAAGAAACTGGCTGACAAATGGAGTGCAATTGTGTACACAGTTAAAGACAGAAACCTGCAGACACACACATACAAGCTGGTGGACAGTAGTGGAAACACTAAGATAGTTCATCGAAACCTGGTCTTAGACATCAGCTTTTTGCCTGTGGTGACAACTGGAGAAGACTTGTGTGATACTGAAGTGGAGGAAAGGTCGTATACGACTGATTCCCTGGACTCTTTGGAGGATTCAAGAGGCAGGACCAGTACGTGGATAATGAGTGGATCAGAGGAAACCCGGAGTCAAATGATTATGAGTGAACGATCGTCTGAGGTGGATCAGTCAAGTCAGGGCATTCCAGAAGTGGACTGGTCTGCAGATGGTCCAATTCAGTGCTTCCCAAATGACCAGAACCGGTCCAGCAGAGACACTAACTTCGACAGTTTAGTTGCAGGGGCTGATTCAGACTCATCATTCATGTCACATGTACATTCAGGACACCTAAACACTCAGTCACATCCTACAGACACAGGTCATGTCACAGTTACACAGGTACAATCAACAGTAGAAACTGAACCTGTAGTCAGGACCAGGGCAGGCAGGGTTAGCAAAAGAGTCAATCGATTCATTGAGTCCATGGTCCAAAAGCCTTTTGATTTAAGGGGTTTTGTGAGTTCAATTAACCAGAGATCTCAGTCACTACTTACACTGTTTTAAAGTGACAAGCTTGTAGTTTTTTTGTTTTTGTTTGTACCTCTGATCTGGTGAATATGCTTTTTAAGGGACAATGTCTAATGTATGTGTTTTGTGTAATATGTTACATGTTTGAGAGTAGCAGGGAGTTGTATGGTGTACAAGGCATCATATTGATCTAGGAGGGACTAAGGCTTGATCTCCCTTATGTTTTCTCTGAACCTATATAGTAGGTGGCTTTTACAGCCGATGGTAGAGCTAAGAGTTTTTCAGTTAACCCTGCACAAGTTTGATGTCAGTTGTCTTGGAGGTCAGAATGGTTTATTCAGAGGTACACTATGGTCTGAATTTTTGCGAAATATAGGAGGGGTGTATGTAACCGATGTATAACTTCACTTGTTTATATTTCAGTAAAATCATTGTCCATACTTTATTTGTAAAACTTGTCACTGTCACTTTATATGTTAGATGCTTTTATTTTGAAAAGTACATTTTATTTTGGTACTCTTGGCACCGGCACATTTCTGCAGACTCGCGCGGCTTTCCTCAGTTAGCTTCAGGCTGCACTGAGGAGAAGTAAGTGGAACGAGTGGTGTCATAACTGTTGTATTTTATATGTTAATAGATTGTGTAATGTTACACTTCACACAAGCCAAACCTATTTGCAGTTAATATTTATATTTTGCCGTGTGTGACTAGTTTATATAATGTGCAGCGCTTCAAACTGTTTGGGAGCTTTCTAAAGTTTAGCTAAGCTAACCTAACATGTGGGTGTTTTCTTCCACTGAAGGTGTGAAGCTAGAAAGCTGATGAAGTGATTTCCTGCTCTAATTGCTATATTCTGTTTTGCACAGGTATGTGGGTATTCTTTTTGTGTATGTAACTGTAAATTGTATTGTTTGTTATGTATACTTTCCTGAGTTAGCTTCAGGCTGCACTGAGGAGAAGTGTGAAGCTAGAAAGCCGATGAAGCGATTTCCTGCTCTAATTGCTATATTCTGTTTTGCACAGAGAATAAATCCCGTTTGGCAAGAAGGAAGTCGTTCTCATTTACACAACGCATACACAACGCAGAGACCACATGTGGCGTCAAACCAGACCGGTTACACTTGGAATCAACCTCTGCCAACACATCAATTGGTTAAGGTCATATTAAGTCCAAACAGTGTGAGCGGCACTACTTCATATATATATAAAAAACTGCAAGATAAATTAACCGGATATATTGGCATCTCTGCAGTATGGAACGCAGATCTAAAAAATTATACGCAGACTATTGATTGGAAGAGAATATGGAATAATATCTCCTTAAAGGTGACATGTCATGCTTTTCCGGTTATTACCCGTCCCCTTGTGTGTTATGAAGGTTTTTATGCATGTAAACGGTGTGCAGAGTCAAAACCCTCAAAGTACACCCTGTAGCGAGTAAAACTCTAACACAGAGAAGAACTCCCCAAAACGCCTCGTTGGTGAAACGTCATCATCCATTTGATTCTTCCGGGTACATCAGGACGTCATGTTGTAACCGGAACGAAATGGACCAATCCGTGAAGCCGTTACGTTAAGTCCGCGGAGCCGTTACGTTAAGCCCCCGCTGATTGGTCCAAATTGACCAATCCACGGACTGCCTCACACACACACACAGCTCAGCTGATGTCTCCTCCGGGCTGCTGCTGATAACAGACAGTTGGGATCACGGTGAGATTCTCTCTGCAGACCCATTCTCACAGCGTTTATCAACCTTTTTCTTCTCAATATCAAGCCACACTTATTGTTTTTACTTCAGCTGAGACTGTGTGTGTGCTCAGGGTGAGTTTGGCTGTGTATCGCTAAACAAGGAAATCACACCTCCACGGAGCTCAGCGCGATTCACAACGTGACACAATCGGACGTTGTGAATCACCCCGAGCACTCACAAAGTAGAACAAACGCTGCTCTCCCGCAGTATTGAATTGGACCTGTAACGGCGTTGTTTAACACATTACCAAAAGAAAATGGGCTATTTCGTATCAAATTACTGTCCAAAGTATACCAGAATCTGATATTTTATTCAGCTAAAAGACGCAGCTTTTCCAGGTAAACTGTGACAAGGTCGGTGTCACATTTGTTTCACTTGAATTCAGAACAAATCCAATCATCTGCAAATTTAGACACAGGCCATATTTCTGCACTCTTGCTCTGTTTCAGCCTACAGTTTTCGCCAAACAATATGATCAAATACTGGCAGATGCACACACAGGCACATAAATGTATAAATGTCACACACGCAGCCTTCAGTCAGCACTACACAAAATAAATAGCTAGGCCTATTCCCCTTGCACGCACACACAAACACACTTAAGAACGTAATACATTTCCCCATCACCACTGCAGAAAATTGTGGATGGATATACACGCACACCCTTGATACATGATTATTAAACAACAAACAGCAGACCGAGAGGTAGTGGAAATGATTTGGTGAGCGTAGCACGGAGAGAGAGGGAAACGTGGAAAGGGGGGTGAATTGAGAAGAGGAGGACATGATTATGCGGCTCTATTGGCAAATGGATATTGTGAGAATCCTTCAGTAAATGACAGAAAGATAGCTTAATATTTACCAAATGGTTGTATGATGGATATACTGAATAATTCAACAAATGGTCTGGAGACGCAGAGCTAAGAGAGCAGGGTGATGGGATAAAGACACAGAGAGGGGGGACAACACAAAGCAATTTAGCAAATGGTCAATGGGACTCGTGACAGATACTGTTGCCATCTTGTCAAAAATCATGGAGAGGACAGGACATAGGAAAGGAGGAAAAGAAGAGCAGGGGGCAGGAGAGGAGATGTGATAGTAGAAGAGGAGATGAGGAGAGGAAACAAGAGCAGAGGAGACATGGGAGGAGAGGATACAAGGGCAGGAGAGAGGGAAGGAGGGGAAAGGAGATGGTAATTGGGCCATCATGAATGTCACCGAAAGTAAATGACAGTAATCACACCACACACTTGGACCCAAAATGTGTGTGTGTTCTCCGCTTGTGTGTACATAATTTCCGCTACCTGTTTATCAATTAGAGTTTCTGGTGCATCATCAAAAGGGTATGGAATGGTTTCTTTGTCCTTTGCGTCTGTGTGTGTGTGTTTGTGTATATTGTGTGCTAATGTATATTTGCAGCTGAGCCTTACTTTTCATACTTTGCTATTTACGATAGTGTCTTAGAAGTGAAGTTACATTGAGAGCTCAACCCATGAGAAAGTTATGCTCAGGAAAGTTAGTCCACTAAAACGCAAACAAGCATCTAAGTAAGAAATCGCTTTTATATTCTGTACTTTCACATGAATAAAGTACATATAAACACACTTATTTCTCAAGTTTCCAAAGAGTTGACCATTAAAAGTCTTTTAAAACAGTATGAAGAAAATAATTGATGATAATTCAGTTCTAAACTATCAGCTCTGATGTAGCGACAACATTGTAGAGTTGACTTGCACTTACAAAATATTCACATTATCACACTTTTTTTGATTGATTTTTTGATACATAAACAGCAATAATGTGGATATAATGATAAGGTAATTGATGTAGGCAAATAATAAAGCAGCTAGAACAGTCTGGCTGTTATAGGCAAGGCAAGGCAAGTTTATTTATATAGCACCTTTCAGCACCAGGCAATTCAAGGTGCTTTACAAAAATGAAAGACATTCAGACAAAGGCATTTAAAAACAGTAAAAGATAAAAGAAACATTAAAAGAAAAACCCAAAATGAAAGACATTAAGAAAATAGCATTTAAAATCAGTCATTAAAAAGAAAAGCTAATAAAATAAACATTAAAAGATAAAAGTTACAGTGCAGTCTAAGATATGAATAGTTCAATTATTTCGGTTCTTGATTTTTAATTTATTCACAGAACCACCCTTTGGAAATCCGAACATTTCCGTCCCGATTGTTAATTTAGACTGATTGTTTTCACCATGTTATGCTCGCATTACATCCACAATCGGACCCTCAGGAGGGTGTACTAGCCCCCTACTCTGCTTTGCGTTCCATAACAAAGTCTTTAAGTGTTACCTGAACACCCCGTGTTACCAAAACACTATTGTTCACCCGTCGGTGATGTGATACTTGTTCCTCAGTACAAATCACCCAAAAACTGATTGTAAACCCTGGCTACGACGGATATCCCAAATATCCTACTTTCGAGCAGTCCCTCTCATAAATGTCATGGAGTTTAATTACGTTTAACTTTAAACAATTTAGACACTCTACATCTCACCGAGCATTGAAAGCCTTCTTTATTTTTACCCTTCATTCCATCTTCATGTTCTTGTAATTTATTCTTTAGGTTCTTGATTTTTAATTTACTCAAAGAACCTCCCTTTGGAAATCCGAACATTTCCGTCCAGATTTAATGGAGTTTAATTACGTTTAAATTTAAAACATTAAAAGAAAAAATACATGGATAAAAGTTACAGTGCAGTCTAAGATATGAATAGTTCAATTAAAAGCAGCGACAAAAAGAAAAGTCTTCAGCCTGGATTTAAAAGTAGTCAGAGTTGCAGCGGACCTGCAGGTTTCTGGGAGTTTGTTCCATATATTTGGAGCATACTAATTGAACGCTGCTTTACCATGTTTAGTTCTGACTCTGGGGACAGAAAGCTGACCAGTCCCTGAAGACCTGAGAGATCTGGATGGTTCATAATTTAGCAGGAGGTCAGAAATGTAATTTGGGACTAAACCATTCAGTGCTTTATAAACCAGCAGCAGTATTTTTGAAATATATTCTTTGACACACAGGAAGCCAGTGTAAAGACTTCCGAACAGGAGTGTTGTGATCCACTTTCTTAGTGTTAGTGAGGACTCGAGCAGCGGCGTTCTGAATCAGCTGCAGCTTCCTAATAGATTTTTTAGTGAGACCTGTGAAGACACCATTGCAGTAGTCGAGTCTACTGAAGATAAAAGCATGGACAAGTTTTTCCAAATCCTGCTGTGACATTAGTCTTTTAATCCTAGATATATTCGTTAGGTGATAGTAGGCTGATTTAGTAACTGTTTTAATGTGACTGTTGAAACTCAGGTCAGAGTCCATGACTACACCTAGATTTCTGGCTTTATCTGTTGTTTTGAACATTGCAGACTGAAGCTCAGCGCTCACTTTTATACGTACTGACTTTGCTCCAAAAACCATTACCTCAGTTTTATCTTTTATCTTTTTTTATCTAATTGGAGAAAGTTCTGACACATCCAGTCATTGATTTGTTCAATGCACTTACTCAGTGTTTGAATTGGAGCATAGTCTCCTGGTGAAATTGTTAGGTAGATTTGTGTGTCATCTGCATAGCTATGGTAACTTATTTTGTTGTTTTTCATTATCTGAGCCAGTGGTAGCATGTAGATGTTAAAGAGAAGAGGCCCCAAGATGGAGCCTTGAGGAACCCCACATGTCATATTTGTCAACTCAGATGTGTATGTACCTATAGAAACAAAGTTGTTTCTGTCCTTTAGGTAGGATTCAAACCAATTTAGAACTGTTTCCGAAAGTCCCACCCAGTTTTCCAGTCGGTCTAGTAATATGCTGTGGTCAACAGTGTCAAACGCAGCACTGAGATCTAATAATACTAACACTGAAGTTCTGCCACTGTCTGTGTTTAAGTGGATGTCATTAAATACCTTTACAAGAGCAGTCTCAGTGCTGTGGTTTGGACGAAAGCCTAACTGGAACACATCGAAACAGTTATTTAAATGCAAGAAATTACTCAACTGTTGAAAAACAACTTTTTCAATGATTTCCCCTAGAAATGGGAGGTTTGATATGGGCCTGTAATTGTTCATTACTGAAGCATCTAGATTATTCTTTTTTAAGAGCGGTTTAATGACTGCAGTTTTCAGGGCCTGTGGAAAAATACCTGAGTGAAGAGATTTGTTTACTATATGAAGTAGATCTGAGGCCATGCAAGGCAAAACATCTTTGAAAAATCCTGTTGGAATAATATCAAGGCAGCAGGAGGAGGATTTCAGAAATTGAATAATGTCCTCTAGGTTTTTATCATTAATCTGATTGTGTTTGGAATTGTGTCATGGTGTTTGAATTTATATTAGGTGGATGCAGAGGCACTGACTGCTTGTCTGATTTTCTGAATTTTGTCAGTAAAAAAGGAGGCAAAATCGTTGCACGCCCTGGTGGATAGAAATTCAGAGGCTACTGACACTGGGGGGTTAGTTAGTTTGTCGACGGTAGCAAACAAGGCACGTGCGTTGTTTTTGTTTTTGGTAATGATGTCAGAGAAGAACGATTGTCGTGCATTTTTCAATTCCAAATTATAAAGGCCAAGTCTATTATACTACATTTGGGAAAATATTATCATACAGTATTTGATCAACTAAGCCATGTTCAAGACACGATTACTAGGGAATGGTACGTTATGAGAATTTAAGTGAGATTAGAAGAATATGCCTGGGGAAAAAAAAACATACTACTCGAGAACAGAACACAAACAAGTTTTTATGGAAACCCACTCTTACTGATTGAACTTCGTCTTCTTTCAAATGTCAAAAAGCTTAAGACAATATTATAAATACCAGACTTGTATAATTTCAAACCACCTCGCGTCCTGTTAAAGAATGCAATTTCTTCAAACCTAATCCAAAGTGAAAACTGTGGAAATAGACTGGCTTGGCATTGTATTTTAGAGGTTAATTTACAAAGTGAGCCATGATTTTGGTTTATGCAGTGAATTCTGATATTTTCTGCTAAACAATTTTGATGTAGAAACATGCACTTATCGCACACATGCACACAGACACACCCACAAAGCCTTGCTGTTACTAAGTGGAAGCCAGTTCCATAATTATGTTTCCTGTCTGTCTGTCTGTCTGATTACCAAAATAACAATTTCAAGATGGAAGCGGTATGCAAATAATGCAGAGTGTGTATTTGTGAGTATTTCTGTATTTGTATTTCTGTGTGCGAGAGAGAGATAATCAGATGCCAACTGAGCTGTGAAAGTGATTGCCGTGGAGCACAGTGTTAGAGAGGGAACAATCAAAGTAACACAGTCCTTATCACACTCACACAACTCACAGTAGGACTCGACTAAAACAGGAGTTTTGGATCTAAGATTGCAATTTGGAAAGTAATTATGAGTTCCTACTTTTTCACACGACTATCAGACTCTCTTTAAGAAATATCAACAACATGATTGTAGTAGTCAGGGGCGACGGGTACTATAGGCTAGGGAAGGCTAAGCCTTCCCAAATATTTTTGTCATTGCATCCTGGTAAAATAAAAATATAACGTATAATGTTTGTGTCTTTGACATTAGCGCTGCTATGCAGCCACCTGTGCTCTGTACTACGAAGCCAGTTCAACAGACCCTGGATATGTTTGAGTTATCTTAACTAACCCTAACAAACGAGATCTCGCTAAGCGGTCCTACGACGCTGGTTAATATCAACTCGGTAAATCAAGCCAGGGTTTCTCTCTCCAGCTGAGAGCGCGTTCACGTGAAAGGGGCGGGGTTAGCTACATTTGACCAATCACAAACAGGGACAAGTGTAGCCTACTGACAGCGCATTACTTCATTAATGAACAGTAAACTAATATTAGACATGAACTTTAAACATCCATGACTTAAACCTATAATTCAGGATACAAGCCACATAGTTGCACCTGCAAGGAGAATATAGAACAACTGATTAAAAAATAACTACAGAGTGTTTGAAACAGTTTTATGATACTGCCCCATCTAAGACACGAGTGGATCTGACTTTAATTACATTTGAGTTGAGTGTTTCATCAACTTAATGTGTTGCTTAAAATAATACGTCTGCATACAGTAGGCCTGTGACAATGTAAGTGTTGCACGGCTAGATACGGCTCGAGAAGCTGACTCATATAAGGAAATATTGTGATATTATATGATCGATGATCTGATTGATGATGTGATATCAGTGTGATATGAATGATAAGTGCGACACGTTGGCGTCTTCTCTGCATACGGCAGTTTAAACTGTATTTCCTTTATCCTGTAATATGACTTTATAGATTTAAACTCCGCACACTGAGCTCTGATTGGTCAGCAGGCGGTACTTTGCTTTCACTGAGTTGATCTCTTTTCTATAGACGCCGGACACGGGCAGCGTCAGGTAAAACAAAGTTATTTAGCCTTCCGAAACCTGAGCCTCACGCGCCGCCTATGGTAGTAGTAGATCATTACTCGTCAGCAGCTGAAGATATGTTATATCTCTCACAGGCTCCGCCCTCTACTGGACTCTATGGGTTATCCCCCATATGCTATATGCACGCATTCTTTCACTGAGACTTCCCTACCCGTAGCCGGCCCCTGGGCGGGCCTACCTGAGTGCGCGCACATCCACTGCATAAAAGGTGACCTCGCCCGCTCACTGCTATCCCTTTCTCTTTCAGCTAAGCAGCTATTGAGTAACTGAGCGAGAGATAAACAGGATAGAACAAGAACAAGGAAAAGTTTCGTCGGACAATCGAATATGGACTCACCTGTGGAGCGCCCGTGTCCTTCGTGTCCGGGTTCTATCGGGAGTGATGATCCCCATACTCGATGTATCGAGTGTCTGGGGTCTGACCACGCGGCAGCTAACCTGCCTCCATCGGCAGTCTGCAGCGCCTGTCGGATGTTGACCCGATCCAGCCGACTGCACAGAGTGGCGAAGTTCGAGGGGTGTTACGCCTCGCCGGTGGAGGACCCAGAGCTCGACGTGGTGGAGATGGAGGACCTCGTACAGGGAGTGCCCTTCGTCTTCGCCATCCCAGCAGCCCAGACGGGTCCGGGCATCGGAGAGGACGACGATGATGACACCTCGTCGTTACGGGATTTCCGCTGACCGCCAGGAAGGCCATCAGCAGAGGTGGGCTCGTCAGGACTTCTCGGCGGTAATGGCTATGGCGGCGGAGCGGGCAGGCTTGCCGCTTCCCCTACCGATACCTCCGAGGCCGGTGGCGGTGAGCCGACTGCGGCAGGGCTTCTACGGCACGGGCCGTCCAGCACAGCCGGCCTTCGTTTCACCCCCTCTGCCGGACATCTGGCGGTGTGTGGAAGTCACGTGGCGGCAGCCACTGAAAACGAAGGCTACGGTGGCTACTTGGGCAGGAATCCTCAAGGTGGAGGGCCACTCAGACACGGAGTGTTCCGGTGTTCCCCCGCTGGAGGATAGCCTAGCGGCGCATCTGGTTCCGCAGGCAGCTGGGTGGGCAGAGGGGAGAAGGCCCCTGCCGCGTGACTGAGAGCTGCTTGAGTATCTCGATAAGATATTCAAGCTCGGGGCGCAGATGGTGGCGGCGGCCAATAATCTGGGTGTGTTGGGAGTGTCGCTGATTCCCCATCAGCAGGACACTCCCGCCCCCCTGTGAGCAGAGTGTTGGTGTTTTAAACTAAAGTAAACAGTGTTTTCTAAATACCTGTTTTGGGTGCTTTTCCTCTGCAGGTTTAGATATAACTTTAAATCAAACAAAGCTGCCATGTTGCAAACTGTGGCACACTTTGATGTGTTTATACATTCTAAATCAATTCATACGGTTTTCCATTCACCATACTGTCTATCTCCTCTTCCTTCTCTTATGACTTCCGTTTTTCCCTTTTTCCACCACATTCCTTCCTTTACTTTAACCTCTGCCCTGAATCTGTCTCTCGGAGTGTGACCTCTTGTTTCCTACCTTTGACATTTGGTTCTGCCCTGACCTATGCATAATTGCACATCTGTGTGTGGCACTATGTGTCACCATGTGTGTTTGACGTGGGTGTCTATGCTTATAGATTCCTGTGCAGAGCTTTAACGACAGTCTCTTTCCCGTCGTGTATGTGTGTGTGATCATTTGAAACCCCCCTAGGGATCTACGATGTCATAGGTCCCACCCTTAACACCTCCTCTCTGTTCTTCCTTCCTCTCCTCATTAAACACTGGTTAAGAGGTCGTCAATTTAGAGGAGATAACGAGCACAGGTCAATTAAGAGGGGAGATAACAAGGCAAAGTGTGATAGGAGGACAACACCTGGGGTCTGCTTCACACATTAATGAGAAATCGTAGAGAGATGGAGAGAGAGAGCGAGGGACCACATTTTAGTTACAGATTCAAACCTTCCATTTATTTGCTGTGTTTAAAAATAAGTTATATTCCATGTTGAAATGTGCCTACCAAACTTCAGTCATGCAGTGAATTGTTACATTAATGCAAAAATATATAAAGAGTTGATATTTTGGATCTAGTCCTTGAACTTGTCACTCTCGTTAAAACACAGGAGCAGCACGGAGGGACTTTAATGAAACGCTATATGAAAAGCACAAAAAGCAGGTTGCAGCAGCAAGCGCGGTACAGCAAACAGTTCATCAGAGCATGAAGGCTTTACTGTATACAGCAATACTGGAAAGACAATGTTGTACATACAGGTATGTTCTATAGGGTAGACAATGTCACATGAATGTAACCCAGCACTTGAGTTGTCAGCTTTAACTTGCATGTTTGTTGTTTTGCAATTTCTGCATGATCAACTTTGAGTGTTTTTGGACCAAGAGGGATGCATAGAAAATACGCATTGAGAGTCGAGTACTCACACTTCATGTCATCTCTGAAACTAGGTGAGGTTGGAAAAACTTCATCATAACCAAGAATACTCACTAAAGTCCTGTTGTTATGCTTCTGCTCCATATCTTTTTTTCAATCGACCAGAAGAGACAGCGATTTCCATCATGTGCTATTCTTACTAGGAAGGTAAAAATACCCATTAAACAAATGCAATTACACAGAAGATAAAACACACATTTTATTCTTTATGGAGAATATTTTAGTGATGTTGAGGTGTTGCCTCTCTGACGCATGAAAATGAACGCACTGAAACGCCATCCCATTTATTCCCTGATTATCTGTTGCATGTTTTATTTCAGAAGTGTGTTTTATTCTGACTCTTTACATTTGCAAAACACTTAACTTTACCACTAAGTTCTTCTCTGCAACGAACAAACTGCTGCTCTGCCGAGAACATATCAACTGTCTCTCTCTGTTGCTCATCCAAACATGCAATACGGCGACACGTTTACAACATAATTAACACGTGGATTGCGTTTTAAGTATCAAAGCTAGCCCATGGTGTGACATGTTGCAAGTAGTTTCATACTTTCTTTGCCTATGAGGGATGGTTTTAAGATTTGGTATTTTATTGGTTTCATTTTAAGATACGGCCGACATAAAACTAAAATGTCAGCTTAGTTTGAATTACCATACAGTAGAGTTAAGGGGCACTACTTTCCAAAGGGAATAGACAAAAAGCTGAAGGCAGACGTATGGATGGTTATTAGACAGTGAAAGTTCCCATATAACCCACTGCTATATGATGAACAACCCGACAGCAGAAGCAGGTGTGCAACATCTTAAGATGTGCCACCTAGATCCTCTGGATCACATGTATCCATCACATGTATTAACATATCGCTCCCGAGCTGTCCTCACACTGACATCTGTATCAATCTTTATCTTTTTGCTTTACTGAGCTGTCTAGTTTCCATTTCATGCTGGACTCGCACAGCCCCGGATTGCAACTGTGTGTAAAATCGTATTTTCCCCCATCTCAAATATCCATGAAAATTGCCACATTTAATGACAACGATCCAATGCAACAGCCTCTGATGAAGAGCCTCAGTGTCAAGTGGCTTTTTAACAGAAACATATCAGTCAAACACAGAGCACAAGATATTCTCTTCATCTGTCAAGACTTAGATCAGATATTCTCTGTTCTCCACATCAACTCTTAAAACCCCTGCCACTTTAAAGAAATACTGCCGAATATCCAGACGCTGCGTGACCAATCTGCGCTGCATTTGTTGAGTGGTTATTAGAGCTGCTCCTCTACTCTGTGCCAAGTTTGGGGGGAAACTGGCAGGATGATTATGTCTGAACTGATATTGAGCTCTCCAATGCCCCCATATTGTTATTCTGGCCCAAAATGGAGGGTTGGCATGGTAATAATAGTAATGGAGGATGCAGTTCCAGAATCCTCTTCTACTTGTAGTACAGCAATTGTAAAGCTTTTACCCATACTGAAACAGTAGGTGGTGCTTTTAATTGTGTTGTGTGCACAGTTTGGTAAAGTAAACCTACAGTGAGGACATACTGGATTTTGCAACGGCACATGTTTAAATTAGGGGGGTCTGTTTTATGTTGATTATGTGTAAGTGATGCACAAAACTACACAATGTTGATGCTGTGCGGTCAGGCTGCTTTCCTATCGGGCAGAAGGTTTTACAATGGTTGTAAAGTTATTAATTGGTCTCATTCCAAAACATTTTCAGATTTCAATTGTGAATAAAAGAAAAGTAGAAGACTGGTCTTGTTCTTACCCACATGAATATCTTTGACACAGGATTTTACTAAAACCTGAAACGTGTTCCAGGAAGCCTGTCATCGGCATAAGCATAAACTCTCCAGAGAACATCCTACCACAGATTATCAGAATTTAGTTACTCAAATCCGAGTTGGACCTCCATTGTTTTCAATTGGGCCTAAAAAAGGGACAATGAATGCCAATGTCCGTCTGTCTAGTTGCGGTTGCACCACTTTGGTAAAGTTACGAAATAACTCAACAAATATTGGATGAATTGCAATGAAATATAGTACAGACATCATGTCCCTCTCAGGATCAATTCCGACGTGATCCAAACATTTTACATCTAGAGGTCCATCAGGTCAAAGTAACACAATACTTAGTAAGTTCTGTCGAAACACACTAAAAAACTTCTGTCATGAAAAACATTGAAAGCACTCTGTTCTTAAAAAAAAGATGTACTATCTCTGTGGTAATATTCCTAATTTCCTTAGTTTAATATTTAATGCACTAAAACCCTAAATATGAGTTTGTGTGAAGTATGGGAACATTTGGGGAAATAAAACACCAATGATAAAACCCATAAATGTTTTTAATTTGTGAAGACTGTCCTCCCAAGTAACATTAAATCTGAGTCCCAATATTCTTGCAGGTATGATTATGGTTGGTGATTGTCAGGTTTAAAATGTGCAGCCATGGCACCCCGCTTACTGTCCTCGAAAGCACTTTGGAGTTATCACTTTCATATTTAAATGTTCATACTATTACGCAGAGTGAAGCAGGTAGGACCCAAACGCAGATTACACTTGACGATACCTTTATTTCAAGGACTTTAAATAAACTTGGACAAACAAAATACTCTTCGGTGAACTGGGTCACATATAAAAGAAGCACCAACACTGAACACAGGAGGAGACAAGACTAAATACAGGGAGGGGTAATCACAAGACGAGAAACAGCCGGGCAGGGGAGGAGAAACACAAGGGCCACAGGTGAAAACAATCAGATAACTAGACACACCAGGGAAACTAACGACAAGAGGAAAAACACAGGGCAAAGGACCAGACAATAACCCAGAGGAAAACATGACATGGAAAACAGCAAAAACACCCAAAACTACAACCGTGACATGAACTTAGGAGTGTGACACATGCAGGGTTTGTAAAACGAGCTTGTGTTAGACGGCTAATACATCAGAAACGGAATTTCCGACCTCATTATCTCCGCTGTTTCAAAAAGGCCATTTCACCGTTCTTCTCATGCCTACTGAGCTGTGCAGATATCACAAATCCCTGAAATAATTAATATTCCGATTTAAGTCTTTTTAATTGCTCCAATAGCTCAATTCCTTCTGTTCACATTCCTAAGCCACAGCCAAAACATCAGGGTGTGGTTTTCCTGGGCCTTCTGGAGTAATTTATTTCTGGCTTTTTACACTTTTCCTCATGATTGCATGTGTAATTACCTTGAAACCAGGCTGAACATTTCAGAAGCATTTTACAAAGGAAAACTGGGATTGAAAGATCACTTAGCTACAGGTCTGACACTTACTAAAGGGAAGCCACTGAAATAATATGCGTGTTTATAAGAGTGTGCATGTGTGTGTGAGCCAACCCAGTCTCACGGCATTTCGTGTTCACCAACACGATTTTTAATCTATTGATTCGTGTTCACCAACACGATTTGCCCCTTTTTTTCGTGTTGCACAGCACGATTTTAAAAGCAATGTATTTCTACTGCCTGCAGCACGTCTTTTTCTCCGGTCGGGTCGAGGAAGACCGGAAGCTGTGTGGTTCATAAAAACATGTTCTTACTCAATATCAAGCCACAGTTATTGCTTTTATTTGAAATCGTATAATTTCGGACTTTTGTTGCCGTCTGTGAGGAAAATAAATGGGGCTCAGAGCCTCAGGATACTGAAATCTGTATTTTTTAAATCTTTTTTTCCTTCTAATTTGTTATTCTTTTCAAAATAACACACTGTTATTTACTCACCAATAACACTCAATTATCCTTGCTTTTATTTATTGGTTTAATTCCATAATCTCGGGCTTTTTTGGCGTCCGTCAGGAACTGAATTTCAAAATAAAAAATAACCGGAAACAGACGTAGGCATTTCGAGCGATTACCCAAGATCCTCAGCTATGGTTTTAAGCTCGCTTATTGGATGTTTTAGCTTGCAATGCATGCTGGGATTTGGTGTTTATATGATATGAAATCCGGAAAACATTTTAAAAGAATAAAATAATACTTAATTCCGAGTGTTCTTGCTTTTCTCTTTGAAAGTCATCACATAACGGCATTGTAATACACGGTTCGGCTGCATTGTATATTACAGATCTGCCGTAGTTCTTTATTTATAGAGCCCTGATGAGAAGACCTTTGGAAAAACTGAGGAAATGCCGCCGAAACTGAATACTTGACGTAGATCATAAATATATTCAACAATTAAACAACATCTTCAATTTCTCTTCACACAATACGTCTCCTTGCAGTATCAACACTAATTCGGCTGACTTTTACATTTGATCTAATTCATAGATAGGTTATATTTACACCATAACGGTGCACAGCTGATATAAAAGGACTATAGTTTTTAAAGATATTACTGATTTTCATTGAATGTAAGAATGTAAATACTGAGTCTGAAATAGTATAGCAATATGCTGTAAAATTATGTGAAAGCATGAATAAAACGTGTCCTACACTAATAATACAAAGTTATTATGGCTGTGTGTACCTTGTATGCACCGCCTAGTGGTTAAAGCACGTTATTGAATGATTGTTTTTATGTGTTATAATATAACACATAAAAACAATAATGTACTCTTAATATTTTTTTCATCAAATATTATTTGAATAAAAATATGAAGAGTACATACTTTCATAAGGGGAAAGTAGAAGGTCTGTGATAGAAAGAATATAACAAATCAAGAAGATACTATAAGTGATCTCTACAATAAAACAGTTTAGTGCAGGATGTACAAAGATATTAATAGGAGGAGGTGCAAAACAGAAAAACGAATTAACCTTTATTTAAACATTAAATAACAGATTAAGGTCTTCTTTTAAATAAGAAAAAAACGTTGGGGGTATCTATCTACAGATAAATATTAAGCCTGACAAAGTACTTAACGTCTAATATATTGCTTTCCTGCAATGTTAACTATGTTGAAGCACTTATTTTAACTGATATCATACATATGAATTATACTCTTATGTATGTAGATAGAATAAGAAATGTGCAGAATATGAATATGTTTAATGGTGGAGGTACACACATATTGATAGATGTCTTGTAATGCACTGTTGAGGAACCTGTGACCCAAGTGTTTCATTCAGTGCATAACTACACCGTAGTTGTGTATGATATATCAATAAACCTTTGAAAATCTTGAAAGGGATGTGCAAAATAGCCATAATATACAGTCTTTAATTAACTATTAGTAGAGAATAACGAGTAATGAATATACTTTATTACTCGTTTCCATTCATGTCAATTGCAGATACATGTTTAGTCTTCTCAAGCACCAACTATCAAATATCTCTCCTGATGTTGGCACTTGACAATCACCTTACCTGAATTTTACTCAGGTCACGTGTAACTAAAGTCTGATTTAAGGGTTGTTTATATTTCACATAATTAATCAGAATCTGCAAAGTAACTCAAATAAATGCAGTGGAGTAAAAATACCAGGTTAACCTCTGAATTGTCGTGGAGTAGAATTACAAAGTAACAATGAGCTGTCATGTGGGTATATATTAATGCTGCGCATTATGGACACAAGCGATTTTCACCCATTTATTAATTATATGTTTTACATTTGATAACACCAATGTGTTTAATACTGGCAACTTCTAATTGTGGGAAAAACGAAAACGTTCAGTAGAGACGTCCCATAGAACATTTTGCGAAACACAATAGCCAGCATGTGTAGTTCTGGGGGGGCGTTCGATTCTAGTTTTGGATAGTCTGGCGTGGTTTCGTTCCATTTCACACAGCTGTTTGACGCTGTAAACTTACGGGGACTGTAGTCCTAAACGATAGCTGGGATTATGGGTAGTGTAGTGTCTTCGGCCATCCTAAACTCAGAAATGTTGACAATCGCAATGATGCTCGAAATGTCCCTTATAGGCCTACGTCTGTTTCCGGTTATTTTATTTTGAAATTCAGTTCCTGACGGACGCCAAAAAAGCCCGAGATTATGGAATTAAACCAATAAATAAAAGCAAGGATAATTGTGTGTTATTGGTGAGTAAATAACAGTGTGTTATTTTGAAAAGAATAACGAATTAGAAGGAAAAAAATATTTAAAAATACAGATTTCCGTATTCTGAGGCTCTGAGCCCCATTTATTGTCTGAGCCCCATTTATTTTCCTCACAGACGGCAACAAAAGTCCGAAATTATACGATTTAAAATAAAAGCAATAATTGTGGCTTGATATTGAGTAAGAACATGTTTTTATGAACCACACAGCTTCCGGTCTCCCACGACCCGACCGGAGAAAAAGACGTGCTGCAGGCAGTAGAAATACATTGCTTTTAAAATCGTGCTGTGCAACACGAAAAAAAGGGGCAAATCGTGTTGGTGAACACGAATCAATAGATTAAAAATCGTGTTGGTGAACACGAAATGCCGTGAGACTGGGTTGTGTGAGCACATGAGTGAAGGGACTGAGTTGTCTGTAGTGACAACTAAAAATGTGTTTTTGGGTCTGGAAGTGTGTAACAGAGGTAAATCTTGATGACATATCGGGAAGAGAATGCAAGAGAGAGTTAGTGTGTATGTCCTTGTGTGTTATTGCTCCCTGAGATACTTGATATTTAATGAGGGCAGGGAAGAGTGGAAAGAAAAAGGCCATCTGGGCTCTGAGTGGTTGTTTTCTCTGTGCATTCCCAGGTTTTATGAGTAAAATGTTTAAGTGGATGTTTTCTCTCCCTACTGTGAGTGTGCTGGTTTGAGAGTGTGCTTCAGGGTGTGTATCTTTAATTATCTCCTATAGTCATGGGGGCTTCGGTATCTAAATACTCAAGCCCAGTGTGGGATAAGTGATTTTGGATTCTTACTGCTTTAATACAGGCTGCAATGTCATATTTGAGGCAAGGCCATACGAAAAAAAGCAGGACACAATTGGTCTGCCACACAATTATCTTACCTGCAGACTGTAGAAAACTAGGCTGCCTCTTGCCTGGAGGAACCTTTCCTTCCATTCAATGTTTCCAATGTACAGTCAGCGACAGTCTTGTTACCAAACATATACAGGGTATCATCAGAGCTGGTCGCTCCAGAACCCGTCAGTATCTATTCTATTTGGGACCAATAATTTTCTTAGTTTATACGACAAAAGCTTTGCTCACTTTACCCAACAAAATCTATTTCTGACTGTGACTGACCCTGCTTTCTGAGACAGTTTCTCATGGTCCAACAAAGGTTACTCTACAAACCTTGACAATGTTTGGTTTGACTTACAGCTGCTAGCTTTCCCCACTATGAACATTTTTAACACCAAGTACTGTTCAGTGCTCACCAATAAGAACCTTAACATGTGCATGAGAATGACACCAACTCTGTTCAAGCCAAGATTCAAACTACTGGCAGAGTTGTTGCAGGCCAAGGAAAGGAATAATATAGCTGCCTTAACAATATGGGGACACATCATGATGTTGCAGAAACAGGATGATTCCCCATTATGTTACACCACCAATTAAGCTTCACACAACCCTGTTCTGCTCATGATTTTTGTTCTTTTCTTCTCAATAACCGAGATGTGTGTTAATTCCCTTCCTGTGTGTGACATATTTAACTGGTCAATAAACAGGTTCAGCATCTTCTTTGACAGAAAAAGACATAGGTCCCAAACCATGAACTCCATGACAGCTATGGGACTGCCTCAGCTGCAGCCTTTGTCTGCCTTTACTCATTCAGGCCATCCTTGCACAAAAAGCACTTGTGCAATTTATGTTGTTTAGGACATATTTCCCTAGGGAATGTCTAAAAACAACATGTCCCTATACAGTATGTGGATTGTTAAGACTTGAAATGGTATTGCATATATGACAAATACCCTTTACATCATCCTTACACAAATGCAAGTGTACCGACCTATATAGCTCTCCACCGGTGTGCCGTAATCCACAGAGTTGGAATCTTTGAAGTCAACTGTGCTCGGCTCACCCTGCATCCAGCTGTCATCAGGGATCACTCGCATATCCGCATATCCACACACACACACACACACACACACACACACACACACACACACACACACACACACACACACACACACACACACACACACACACACACACACACACACACACACACACACACACACACACACACACACACACACACACACACACACACACACACACACACACACACACACACACACACACACACACACACACACTCACTCCAAGATAGCATGAAGTGGTTAAAAAAAAATCTCTACATATTCATAAAGTGAACACAGAACAATCATGCTGCAGTAGAAGAGAAACTGTAATGTCTCTGTGGGAGAGGAGACTACTAACACTGGCAGAAGATTGAACATTCATCCATTCGTTTTTTTATATGAACAAAAACACACACTGAGGGTTGTACATTTTCTAAACCTGTTGGCCTATTCTAGACAGCTAGCAGTGCTAGTGATTGCTAGCTAGCGAATTATGCTTGCTAGCTTGTAACATGCAAAGTAACTATTATGGATATATATATATTAGCTTTCTTCAACTTTAATTATTGGATACTTGACAAGGTAAATTGGGACAGAATTAGTACAATATTAAGTCAGGAATTGGGAGTAGACAAAACATGGACATCATAAAAAATGTCTGAAGTGAATGCATACTGCAGACCATATCAGATTAAACAAAAACCTTTCAAATAACTGAATTCTCTGTGAACTGGACCTCATATTCTCAATCAATATGCGAACAGCCGTTTTGAATTCTGTACGGAATAAAAACAAGCACAATCTGACTTATAATATAAATCATATTTGTATACAATATTGATAGAAAAATAGTCCCACACCAAACTGCATCTCAAACAGGGGTTGAATAAGCACAAAGAAAAGACTGCGGCCGTTCTGGGCTCTTGTTATTTCCATTACTGGCATTTCAATTCAGCCTGAAAGACCTTAAGGAACCTGTTTTCGAGCAAACAATATTGTTTGATCAGCACCACTAACCCAGGTGTGGCGCTTATATGACAGTATACGAGTGACCCTTTGGTTGGGTCACAAATATCTCGGCAAGGCTCCGGGATTGTCACCTCTTATTTGTTACCCAGAGTAAGATGGCACTCACAAATGACCAAATTGTGCTCTTGCTGTATAATATCCCCCTTTGAGTTGAACCCTGCTTGTAAGGCCCTGGAATGTTGAATTACATTCTCGATTGCATGATCTTTCTTCTGTGCTTTATCCAACTGTTCAATAGAGCCCAAGGCCCTTTGATACAGCTTGGGTGATAGTGGAAGGAAATATATGTATGCTATGTTGTGCAAGCTTGTAAATCTAGAATAATTTAGCATTTATGCTCATGGCCAATTGTCACTTCTTGTGTAATTAGATTAGTTCAATCACCCAATTAGCCATGACCTTATTCTGTCCATCTGAGAATGTGTGAAATCAGAATGCATGATTGCAGGGACATCTGTCAGTGTAATACTTCTTGGTAGGTTAGGGCGAGATGAGAGATGTGGTGGCCTCAGAGATTAGTCACCTCAACACGTAAAACTAATTTACTACTTACACCCATTCATTTTAACTGCTACATACAACTGCTGCATTCATTTGATTGGTGAACTATGACATGGCAGTTCACCTTGTTGACCAATGCTGAGTAGGTTGCAACCGCTCCTTCGTTGGCATGGCTTTATACCAGAAAATATATATGCCTGCAGTAAATTACCTTTTACCAGCATTAGCTCGGTTACAATTAACATTTCGCTGCTAATGGTCAACTCTACTTACTCTCGAGTTGTGAGGACTGAAATCCCACATAAAAATAAACGATATGACAACAGCAGCAAGCCTAGTACGAAGGCAGCGTCAGTGCCACCAAGCACGGGTGCAGGAAGCACTCACTACTTCAAAGTGGTTTATTTTAAGCAAATTAGGAAGAAACATAGAGGAATGCATATATTGTATGACATGAATGCGTCTTTGAACTCAACCACATATTCCTTTTCACAGTAATTAGATGTGAGAAAAACAAGTTTCCTTTTTCTCACCTTAGGTTTTCTATCGGACAACTGCTGGTTAAATTGCCAGTTTCATTGGCATGTCTTGTTAGTGTATGTTGCATGTGCAAAGCAAACACATCAATACATTAATAAACTGTGCTATGCAAATTAAAAGTAGTTTATGACATTTCATTTTAAATTGGAGGTTATAGGCTCACGCTTGTTAACTTGTATTGATGTACCTTTGACCAGGGGGGTATACTGCGAAGCAGGATTTTCGCTTAGCCGGCTAAATTCAGGGCAAACTCCGGCTTTCCGGTCATCCGAAGCTGGTTCTCTTTTTAGCAGGCTATATCTCCATGGTAATATATGCTAAGCAGCTAACCTGGTCGGGACCAGGTTAGGTTGCAGGCTAAGAGATCAACTCAGTGAAAGCACTGCCTGCTGACCAATCAGAGCTCAGTGTGCGGAGTTTAAAGCGATCAAGTCATATTACAGGAGAAAGGAAATACAGAAAAGCTGCCGTTGCAGGAAAGACGGCCGGCAAAAATCACCGACTGTGTGAACGTGAACATTAATAGAATATCACCTCCCATCTTCAGAGCAATCTGACTATTATAACATTAGCGTTAAGAAAGCTTAATTAAATATCGGCCACAACATAAGTAACCGGATCAGAGTACATTAAGTACAGTCCGCGGCATATCACTTCATAATGTATCATATATCTCCTGATCTGAGTCAGCTGAGCCGTATCTGGCCGTGCAACACTCACAGTGTCACATACTGTATGCAGAAGTATTATTTTAAGCAACACATTAAGTTGACGAAACACTCGAGACAAATGTAATTAAAGTCAGATCGTGTTTTAGACGGGGTAGTGATATCATAAACCTGTTAATGTACGCATTCAAACACTTTTTCTTTTACCAGCTGTATTCACCTTGCAGGTGCAGCTCTGTGGCTTTGATCCTGGTGGATCAAGTGTTTAATTCATGGATGTTTAAAGTTTAACTTCTTCATTTTTGACTAGTATTAAAGTTCACTTTTCATTCAGGAAGTATGACGCTGCGCTGTCAGTGCGCTTCTCCATGTTTGTGATTGGTCGAATGCTCCAGATACCACCCCTTTCATGTGAACGCGCACCAAACTAGATAGGACACGGCTGGCTTGAGCGATCCACTTGATAACCAGCGTCGTAGTACAGTTTAGCGAGAGCGCGTATGTTTTGGATTAGGCCAACCGGCTAACTCAAACATATCCAGGTTAGGTTGAACCAGCTTCGTAGCATAGGCCCCTGGACAAATACTGTCAACGCAAAAAGCTTCAGCTAAGACTAAAAGTCCTGATTCCATAGGCAACATCCAGAGGTCAATGTGTGCGATGGCTAAACATCGCTGACGTATTTCCAAAGAATCCCATCAAGTGATTTTCTTTTCAATGTGTAAAAAGATTCATGTTTTCTCCCAATAATGGAAATTGATGGAAATTTGATAATTTGTTTAAATGCTATATGAACATCTGATGACTTTTTATGTGGGGTAAAGCTTGATAAGATCACTTTTAATCCAGTGCGACGAACATGTCTGCCATAGATTTGGCTATTCATGCATTTTACTTATATGTTACCGCACTTGTTTATAAATCACCAGTTTGCTAACTTGTTGAAATCTCTTGCTACAACAATGTATTGTAGTTGAAAAGCACATTCTAAAAAGGATATAGCAGCCAGCCTTTTTCTCAGTATGCGTGGAGCAGAGTGCACCATCACATCTTCCACGGGTCACTAGCCAATCACAGAAACAACAGAGATTAACATATCGACTCACTTTAATGCCAAAGAGCAATCTGGAGTTAACTTGACTTGCATGCTTTTGAGTATTTCCACAACAACACTGATCACACAAACTCTACATAGTAGGACCGGGGATCAACGAGTTCTTGTTGAAAGGCACCAACGCTACTACTACTACTGAAACATGCTGACCTGACTGGAGAATTTTAAATCCAGCTGTTGCACTGCATCACACATGTCAAAACTTCCCTTCCTCAGATGTAAATGCACTTGACAATAAGACATGTATGGGATGTCAGACTTATGTCGCCTATAAATAGATATTGTTATGGAGATTGAATGTCACACGTCAGTCAATATCAACGTGTCAGGCCTTGCCATATGTAAACCCTCAAAATAAAATGATGGTAAGAACATCCAAAAACATCATGGGACTACGAATACAATAAACTAAGCTGTACATTGTAATGCTTGCTCCAGTGTTACAAAATATTGTTGCATTTTACTACAGCAGCCCGGATCAGTGGGTTGGGATGGGGTAAACAGGATATTTATATGATTGTAAGACAACAATGACCTGGGGCCTCATTTATAAAGCCTTGTATAGGATTGGCGTGGGAAGGTTGCTTACGTAGGACAAAGCAAATAAATACGCACTGACACTTTCCGATTCATAAAAGACTGCGTACCGGTGTAGGACTTGCGTACGGCAAATCCTACGCGGGTTTCCCTTTATAAATCACAATCAACTCGAAATGCGGCGCAGCTTTTGCGGGCTTCACGTAACGCCCATAATTGCCTATAAATAGTCAAAGAAACGCCCATTCATTCATTCATTTTGACTGACTGCATGAAGAAGATAACAGGAAATTACAACAGAACAGCTAAAAAAAACATCTCACACCGTGTCAGATTTTGGTTATTTTGGGGAGGTAGAGATAAATCATATTGTTTGGTGGATGCAGTTTGAACCAGAGTAGCAGCATGGAGGTCGGATCGTCACCAAAATAAATAAATAAGTGGTCCGAAAAAGGTTAATGACAAAAAAAATACACATAGCATAGCCTAACCTTCCTCAGGCAGTGTGTCAGTGTGTTTGTACCGGAGACAGGAGACACCCCCTTGATGAGAAACTGTAAGAAATGATCGGAGAATCCCTCCGGAGTGGAGTCATGACGACTGGATCTGAATTATTGTTTTGTATTTGGTGGTTTGTGTTCCAGCTGTCGATCAGCAACTATATATCCATAGTCCACCAGTTAAAGGAAATACAACTAATGTGTTGTATTATAGCTGTACAATTTACCACATATGGTGTACTTAGTTTCCATACCTCCTGTGTTTTACAAGCGACTTATCAAGTAGGTGGCGAACGGCATAAAACACGATTAAACATGATAGTATACAACCATGCTCGTATCTATACAACCTATAGAAATGCAAAACGGCGTCAGTTTAAAGTAATTCAATCCTTCTTATTCATCATTTATGAGAATACATTTCTTAACAAGAGAACATATTCGAGGGGTGATCAATAACATGTCCGTATTTATTTATTTCTCCAAGTTATGTTTTTGTGTGCACTGAGGAGTCTCAAACAGGCGTTTGTTAAATCATTTTAAGATTGGCTTTAATGAATTTGTGAAAATGAATTCTTCCTCCTACAAAAAACGACCAAATAGGTCGATTGTTTAAGCACCTTAGATTACGACCCATAGCCACGTTTTAAAGCGTAGCACCTCTACTGGTCGTGTAAGAAACAACATGCTCCCGTTTATTCACAAATAACCCTCTCTGGAAAATCCTAAATTGTAGAATAGTTTGGCCATTAAAATGCTTTTTGATTAGATTTCTAGCGAGAAGTGTATATTGTCCTTTTAGAATCCACGTCCAGTGGATGTGTAGGATCTATAGTTTGATAGATATTATGAAGATTATTTGAGGTCTCGCCAGGATAACGTGTATGTAAAGTTAGCATGGGTGAAAACAGTTTTTCCGGTCTCGAAGTTTTCATAATAAAACCAGATATATTCCCCTCACTGTCAAATGATTACACAGTGATATCTGCATTACTCATCCACTAAAAAACATCAGTTTATCCTTGTTAATTACACAATATTGATTGGTTTAAATTGTGTACAATGCTTTTGTGTTTTTAACCTTCAATTCAGAGAAACAAATAGTTTTTTAGGAGTTTAGACACTACAGTTTCCGAAGACACTACAGTACCCAGAATCCCCAGCTATCGTTTGGGACTACAACATCCGCCTTGCTTTACAAACTCTGTGATTAGTCATCAAGCCCTGTGATTGGATGTTGGAGTGGCAGTGCGACAAGGTTACGCTGAGCGTCAACAGCTCTTTGAAATGGAATGGAACCACGGCAGACTTTCCAAAACTGGAATTGGACATGTCCAGCCCCCGGGTCCAGCCCCCGGGTCCAGCCCCCAGGTCCAGCCCCCGGCTCCAGCTCCAGCCCCCCCCAGAACTACACATGCTGGCTTATTGTGTGTTTCGCAACATTATATGGCACGTCTCTTTATAAGACGTTTTCGTATTTCCCACAATTAGAAGTTGCCAGTATTAAACTGTGTACACCCTGGAGGTTTAGGGGATACGAAACACAGTGGTGTTATCAAATGTAAAACATATAATTAATAAATGGGTGAAATAATATACCCACATGACACCTAAGGTCAGAAGAGCTTTATTTAACAGCTGGTCTTATGTCTGTGACCCCTCTTGTTGTTCATTGATAAGCTTGACCCTAGAGTGGATCGATCCAGCCACCCTCTCCCTTCAGATAAAAACATTTCCGCCGCCTTGAGGGACTTCCAATCCGAGCTCAGTATTACAGATGTGTGGCGCCTAGTGCACCCAGATGCCCGAGAGTACTCTTTCTATTCCGGTGCGCATAACTCCTACTCAAGGATAGATTACATAATGATGTCTTCAAATTTGATCCAGAATGTTATTGAGATCAAAATGCATAGTATATTTTTAAGTGATCATGCATGTATCTGTCACATTTTTCCCTCCAACCAACCCTTGCAAATCCAGACAGTGGCGACTTAATACATCTACTCAAAAATGAAAAATGCACACTGCTCATTAAAGACCACATTTTAGATTTCTTTGAGATCAATCTAAATTCTGTACCAAGCATCACCACTGTCTGGGAGGCTTTTAAAGCAACATGCAGGGGCTGGTTAATTAGTTTCTTCTCGGCAGAGAATAAAAAGCGCAGAGAGGTGAAATCCCAATTAAACTTTAAACTCAAGACTCTAGAAGAGCAGCATATGCTAGACCCATCCAATTTAGATCTAAGGAACTCACTTCTCACCGCTAGGACTAATTTGCAGAAACGTGTACATGAGGAGACAGCTTTTGCTCTTTTTTTTTACGAAGAACATACTTTGAATCCGGAGACAAAGCAGGGAAAATGTTAGCTCATAGGTTAAAACAAATAGAAAACAGACAGATTATTCCAGCTATCAGAGATGAGCATGACAGGCTACAGTGTGATGCAGCCAAAATCAATGAATCTTTCAAGAATTATTATTCTAAATTATATAACACAAAAAATAACTTGAATGAAGAAGCCTTAGATAGCTTTTTTGGAGGTTTTAACCTCCCTAGCGTCAGCTTGGCTGACAAATCTGCTATGGAGGCACCTGTTTCCCAAAATGAAATAGAAAACGCAATCATGAAGATGGCATCAGGAAAAACTCCAGGAGACGACGGTTTTGGAACAGAGTTCTATAAATGTTTTAAAGAACAGCTTTCACCATATTTATTGTTGTTATTCAATGAAATATTAGAATCTGAAGCCATGCCTCCCTCCATGAGCAGGGCCATTATTTCATTGTTGCCTAAACCGGGCAAAGATCCTTCTCTGATGGGTAACCACCGCCCTTTAAGCCTTTTAAACTGTGACTACAAGATTCTAGCCAAGATACTGGCACTCCGTTTGGAGAAGGTGGTTCCATCTATAGTGCATCTAGACCAAGTAGGTTTCATTCCAGGCCGCCAGTCCTCAAATAACATGTGGAGGGTTTTTCAGATTATCCTAGAAGCAAGCTCCAGCAATTTGCCAATGATTGAAGCATCACCTAATGAACACCCCATTTATTTGGAAAACAAATGGAATGAGGTATTTGGGAATTAACATCGTCTCTCCTATCTCTAAAATCTTTAGCCTTAACGGCCCTGCTATTTTCCAGTCCATTAAAGAGGACATCAACAGATGGATGGCCATACCACTTTCTCTATGGGGCAGAGCAGAAACCTTGAAAATGAATTTTCTCCCAAGGCTTTCTCATATTATCTCCTCTATCCCTCTTGAATTCCCACTAAAATGGTTTAAAGATATCAAATCCCTATTCACTCAGTTCCTTTGGAATAATAAAAAACCCAGAATCGCACATAATAAGTTGATCATTCCAAGATCAATGGGAGGTTTGGGAGTCCCAGATGTATTCCAGTATTATCTGTCCTTCAATGCAAAGTATCCATTATCGTGGGCGTACAAAAGTGCCTCTCCGGTAGGCAGTTGGCAATGGCTGGAGCAATCCATCATGTCTGTAAACCAAAACATATCTCTGGCATCAATGTGGTACTGCCCAAAACCACCACCCTCAATGGATAATACCATCATCCGCTTTTCATGCTCTATTGTAAAGCAACTGCACAGGAGACTCAACATAGAGGGGCTCTCTTTGCCATCTTGCCCCATTTGGAGTAACCCCTGTCTTTCTGCAGGAGGAGGAACCTTAAGTAATAATATCTGGCAGAGGGCTTGTATTACTACAATTGGACAGATATCAAAAGCGCTATATAAAATTGATATATTATTATTATTATTATATAGAGACCAAACCCTTCCATTTCAACCACTCAAAAATCAGTATGGCCTCTCAGACTCATCTTTTCTATCATATGCACAACTAGCATCTATTATTAGTACAAAATGTAAGGAGGGAGCCATGCCTGCTTCATGTATGGAAGAGGACCAGCGCCTCAAGAAAGCAATCATATCATCCGGTGTGGTCTCTAACATTTATAAATTATTATCTAGGGCTGCCCCGAATACCTATTCTCCTGTCCAACTGTCCTGGGAGCATGCCTTGAATATCTCTCTGTCTGCTTTGCAATGGAAATCCATTTGGAGGTCAGCTATGTTCTCTTCTAAATGTGTAAGATGCAGGATCATACAGTTCAAAATTCTCAATTGAGCTTACATGACCCCTGTTACAAAATCCAAGATGGACAATAAACACAGAGACTTATGCTGGCATGAATGTGGCAAGCGAGGTACATTGTTGCACCTACTAGTCACTTCTCTAGTCCCTTCCCAAGTCCCTTCCCGAGTCCCTTCTCTATCAATCAATCAATCAATCAATGTTTATTTATATAGCCCAATATCACAAATGTTACATTTGTCTCAGTGGTCTTCACAGTGTGTACAGAATATCAGTATGACAATACGACACCCTCTGTCCTTAGACCCTCACATCGTACAAGGAAAAACTTCCAAAGAAAACCCAGTTTAAAGGGAAAAATGGGAGAAACCTCAGGGAGAGCAACAGAGGAGGGATCCCTCTCCCAGGACGGACAGACGTGCAATAGATGCCGTGTGTAAATTGAAAAGATAATACATTTGCAAGATAGGTAGTCCAAATGTTTGGAAATGCATGTGTGTAATAGGAAGATGAATCCACGAGGATATCCATCCAGGACCATAGCCACGACTCAAGATCCAGCGCTCGCGATCCAGGACACAGGACCGCAGGATCATCCATGACTCCGGATCCCAGCGTATATAGACACCAAAAAGAAAGACATTTGGGGAAGCTGGGTTAATCGGAACATGAGAGTACACAGGTATAGACAGCGAGAAGGAAGAAGTAAGATGTCCCCCGACAAACTAAGCCTATATCAGCAAAACTAGGGGCTGAATCTAATCAGCCCTAACTATAAGCTTTATCAAAAAGGAAGGTCTTAAGCGCACTCTTAAAAACGGATAGGGTGTCTGCCGCCCGAACACAAACTGGAAGCTGATTCCACAAATGTGGAGCTTGATAAGAAAAGGCTCTGGCTCCCATTGTACTTTTAGAGATTCTAGGAACAACCAACAACCCTGCATTCTTGGAACGCAATGCCCTAGTAGGACAGTCCCTTCTCTAGTCCCATCTCCAGTTCCCTCTCGAGTTCCATCTCTAGTCCATACTCAAGTCCCGCCTCTAGTCAATTCCCTAGTCCCATCTCTAGTCCCTCCTCTAGTCACTTCTCGAGTCCCCTCTCCAGTTCCCTCTCGAGGTCCCTCCTCTAGTCCCTCCTCTAGTCCCCTCTCTAGTCCCTCCTCGAGTCCCCTCTCTAGTTCCCCTCTCAAGTCCCCTCTCGAGTTCCCTCCTCTTGTTCCTCCTCTAGTCCCTCCTCTTGTTCCTCCTCTAGTCTCTCCTCTAGTCCCCTCTGGAGTTCCATCTCTAGTTCCCCTCTCGAGTCACGTCTCAAGTCCCTACCCAATGTCCTGGTCTGTTGGAGGTTCCGCTGGGGGTCCTGCCAACTCCATGTCCTGTCCCGTTGGAGGCCCCGTCGACTACTCCTCTGCCGGGGGTCCTACCAATCGTATGTCTGTCCCGTTGGAGGTCCCGCCGTCTACTCTCCTGCCGGGGGTCCTGCCAGCTTCTTGTCCTGTCTCGTTGGAGGTCCCGCCGTCTACTCTCCTGCCGGGGGTCCTGCCAATTCTATGTCCTGTGCCGTTGGAGGCCCCGCCGACTACTCTCCTGCCGGGGGTCCTGCCAACCCTTTGTCCCGTCCCGTTGGAGGTCCCGCCGTCTGCTCTCCTGCCGGGGGTCCTGCCAGCTCCTTGTCCCATCCCGTTGGAGGTCCCGCCGACTACTCTCCTGCCGGGGGTCCTGCCAACTACTCTTCTGCCGGGGGTCCTGCCAACCCTATGTCCTGTTCCTCTGGGGGTCCTGCCGACAACTCTTCTGCCGGGGGTCCTGCCAACCCCTTGTCCTGTTCCGTTGGAGGCCCCACCATCACCTGTCTCACCGGGGGTCCTGCCAACTACTGGTCCTCTTCCGTGGGGGATCCTGCCGAAGCCTGTCCCACTGGCTCCGGTTCCTGTTCGGCCGACACCGGGTCCTGCCCGGCCTCCGGAGCTGTCTGGTCTTCGCCCTCGAGCCCGGCCCCCTGAGAGCCGCAGTCTTCGTCCTCGGGCCCGGCCCCCTGACTCTTCCTGCCGCTGCTTTTGCCCTCATGCACGGCCCCCTGAGTTTGCCCGCTGTGGCCTTCGCCCCTTTTTGAACTTTGCCTTGCCCCCGGGCCTTCCGCCCGAGACCCCGTCCTTGGTCTCTGCCTTGCCCCTGGGCCTTCCGCCCGAGACCCCGTCCTTGGTCTCTGCCTTGCCCCCGGGCTTTCCGCCCGAGACCTCCTCCTTGGTCTCTGCCTTTCCCCCGGGCCGTCCGCCCGAGACCCGTCCTCCAGACCCCCTCCACCCACCCTTTATTGGCCCTAGTTATGTGTCCTCCCTCCGGTCCCCCTCCACCCACCCTGCTGGACTTTTTTTTTTTTTTTTTTGGGACGTCTGGGATCCGTCCCTTGAGGGGGGGTTTCTGTCACGATTCTATCACGATTCTCATGTTATGTCACGTTTGTAGTTCTATATTTCGTCCCTACTGACCGACCAAGTTGTCCTGATGACCGTCTTATTGTTTGTGGCTTAGACTTTCTGGTGACGACAGTGTTCCCGCTTCCTCTCCCATAAAGCTGCCCTTATGCTCTTTTGAAAGTTCTGCTTGTGGCGTTGTGCCCGAGCTATCATTAGCATTTGAGTCCCAGCTTTGGCTGCGTCCCTCATTCGATTTAGTATGGAAAGCCAAGAGTGTCATATTTTAAACCCGTTTTTCGTTTAGATGCAGAAAGTAAGGTAAGTACTTTCTATTTTCTAGAAGCTATTATCTGGTCTTAACATTTGTGTTCTGACTTGGTCGCTTGATTGTTAGCAGCAGCCGCTTGGCTAACACCTTGCTGTTGAGCTTAACTATTAACTCAGGGCAGTGCTCCCGCTCCCTGTAGCATAGGGTTTGATTGCAGTAGCGCTAGTTCGTTGTATTACTGCTCCTAGTACTAGACTCCTAGCACTAGGATGATATGCAGAGAACATCTTCACGGCGGGTGCTGTGTGCTCGGCATGTGCGGTTACTACTGTAACCAGACACGGTTCTATGCGGGCTGTTCTCTTCTTAGAAGCTAATTATCTGGTCTTAACATTGTGTTCTGACTTTGTTGCTTGATTGTTAGCAGCAGCCGCTTGGCTAACACCTTGCATGTACGGTTAAGCTTCATTATTTAACTCAGCCGGTGAGGGCAGTGCTCTCGCTGCTGCTCCCGGTAAACGCATGGTATGGTTGCAGTAGCGCTATATCGTGGTATTTACTGCTCCTAGTACTAGACTCCTAGCACTAGGACGATATGCAGAGAACAATCTTCACTGTGTGTGCCGTGTGCTCTGCATGTATGGCCATTAAGGAGGATTTCATCCTCCCAATATTATATTGTCTAGTGGGCAGCCGTTGGCTGACACTTTTAGGCACCGGCCACAGTTACTATTGTAACTAAGGTTCTAAACCGTAAGTACTGGCCATAATTACTACTGTAACTACGGTTCCAAGCTGTGTAAGTACTGGCCATAGTTAATACTGTAACTACGGGGTTAAGCCGTAAGTACTGGCCATAGTTACTACTGTAACTACGGTTCCAAGCCGTGCACGTACTGGCCATAGGCAATACCGTAACTACGGCTCTATGCTGTGTAAGTACTGGCCATAGTTACTACTGTAACTACGGTGCTAAACCATGTAAGTACTGGCCATAGTTACTACTGTAACTACGGTTCCAAGCCGTGCAAGTACTGGCCAGAGTAACTACTGTAACTACGGCTCTATGCTGTGTAAGTATCCAAGCCGTGCAAGTACTGGCCAGAGTTACTACTGTAACTACGGCTCTATGCTGTGTAAGTATCCAAGCCGTGCAAGTACTGGCCAGAGTTACGACTGTAACTACGGTTCTAAGCCGTGTAAGTACTGGCCATAGTTACTACTGTAACTACGGTTAGATGCCGTGTGAGCCCTGGCCATGGTTACTGCTGTAACTACGGCTCTGTGCTATTCTATTCTTTAGAAGCTAGTTATCTGGTCTTAAACATGTGTGTTATTTGACTTGATCTCGCTTGATCGTTAGCAGCAGCCGCTCGGCTAACGTCTTGCGTATACTGTTAGCTTCTTTATTTTACCCAGCTAGGTGAAGGCAGTGCTCTCGCTCCCGCTCCCTCTACCGGTAATGCGGATGTAGCTACATCCCTTTTTCTGTTCGGCGAGTAGTAGCACCGCTCTACTCTTCCCGTTCAGCAGGTAGCCGGTGAAGGCTGTGTTCCCGCTCCCGGTTACACTGCATCTGGCGTTCGACTCTAACTTAACCAGTGAAGGCAGTTCTCGCCCCCACTCCTGGTAGACGCCAAACGGCCTCGTTTTTCCGTTAAGCAGGTAGCCGGTGAAGGCTGTGTTCCCGCACCCGCTCCCGGTTACACTGCATCTGGCATTCGTCTCTAACTCGACCAGTGAAGGCAGTGTTCTCGCCCCCGCTCCTGGTAGACGCGGAACTGCCTTGTTTCTCCGTTAAGCAGGTAGCCGGTGAAGGCTGTGTTCCCGCTCCCGGTTACACTGCATCTGGCATTCGTCTCTAACTCAACCAGTGAAGGCAGTTCTCGCCCCCGCTCCTGGTAGACGCCAAACCGCCTTGTTTTTTCTGTTAAGCAGGTAGCTGGTGAAGGCTGTGTTCCCGCACCCGCTCCCGGTTACGCTGCATCTGGCATTCGTCTCTAACTCGACCAGTGAAGGCAGTGTTCTCGCCCCCGCTCCTGGTAGACGCTAAACTGCCTGGTTCCGTTAAGCAGGTAGCTGGTGAAGGCTGTGTTCCCGCACCCGCTCCCGGTTACGCTGCATCTGGCACTCGCCTCTAGCTCAGCCAGTGAAGGCAGTGTTTTCGCCCCCGCTCTTAGTAAACTGCCTTATTTACTAATCCAGCTAGGTGAAGGCAGTGATCTCGCTCCCGCTCCCTCTGCCGTAACGTGGGTGTAATTACATCCCTCTTCTGTTCGGCGAGTAGCAGCAACGCTCTACTCTTTCCATTAAGCAGGTAGCTGGTGAAGGCTGTGTTCCCGCACCCGCTCCCGGCTACGCTGCATCTGGCTACCTACAGAATGGTTCATTCATGTAGCGCCTTTAGGGTTTCTCTTGAGCCCGAGGACGGCCACGACCGCTGCCCCTCCTGTCTCGGTCGCTTCTGGCGGTCAGTGGGGACGAAATTCGAGCATCTGAGGGAGGTTCTCACGGTAAACGCCTGCATGAGCTGTAGCTGCATGCCTCGGGTGCTCAGAGTGGCTCGAATCACTGAGGTGGAACGTCTGGCAGCAGCCAACAGACACCTCTCCTTGTCACGTACTCCTCCAGATCAATTCGGCCGTTCCCGGCGACTAGAGGGAGCGATGGCTTTGTGTGCTCCCCCCAATAGGACTAGAAATAGGCTGTCCTCTAAAGGGGATCGGCTAGCTGCCGATAGGGGCATGATGAAGTCGCCTCTTGGCCCTTCAGCCTGGGCTGAAGGGCCAAGAGGCGCCTCCTTCGGTTGGCGCCCCTCCTTCGGCTGACGCACCTCCTCCGGTTGACGGAGAGTCCTCCGTCGCGTACCAGTCGAGCCAGGGGAGCTGTTTAGATCAGCTGCCCTGGAGGCACTGGAGTGTGCCGCCCAAGCTAGGCAGACCAGGCAGCAGCACTCGGGTCCTCGCAGACCTGTGCCCACTCCCAGCAGGCCCAGGGGCCGCTCTAGCAGCTGCACTCAGCCGTTGGATTACAGGGGTGGTCTGCAGAGGTCTTAGCGGCCCACTCAACCGCCTCCCAATGACTTTCGTGCCCCATGTCGCCCGCCTTCCAGGCGGCCTCGTGCCCCAGAGCCTTACCGGAACCCCCCAAGAGGCTCCAGGGTCCGGGGGGCTGGGCTCTGAAATCCCGGGGGTGGTCGGCGGCTGCTTTCCCAGCAGCAGCTCAGTTTCTGGGCAGTCTGTACTTCCGTCCCTTGGGTGGTTTTCACCTTAACCCAGGGGTACGGACCGCAGCTCCGGCCCCTAGCCTTCGGCTGGGTCTAATTGACAGTCGTCAGCGATCCGGCAGGGGCCCTACCTCTGGGCCAAGAGTTGTCCGTCCTTTTGTCCAAGGACGCAATCAACCCAGTAAGACCCTCTGCTTAGCCAGGGGGTTCTACTCGGCATACTTTCTCGTGAGCAAGAAAGTCGGCGGATTTCGCCCGATCTTGGACCTCAGAGGAATCAACAGATTCCTGAAGGTGCTGCCATTCTATATGCTGACTACTGCATACGCACAGGTGGAGTGGTTCCCAACCGAGGGATGCCTACTTCCACGTGGGCCGGGCAAGAGGGTGCCTTATATTCAGTTCCTCCGGCCCTTGGGCAGACTGGCAGCTGCCTCGGCCGCTGGGCCCTTAGGCCCGCTGTCGTTGTGCCCCATGCAGATGTGGCTGAACAGCCTTCACTTGGACGCCAAGTGGCACAGGCACAGTGAAGTCAGGGTGTCGCAGCATTGCTCCACTCTCCGTCACGCTGGAGGGGCAGGGCCTATCTCTGGTAGGCGTGCCCATGGGCGCCATCCCATCCCGCCAGGAGACCATCACCATAGGTGCATGTCTCTCAGGGTGGGGTGCAGTGCGGCAGGGAAGGACCGTTCAGGGTCAGTGGTCTGCCCAGCAGAGTGCGCGCCGGGTCAACGTGCTAGAGCTTCGGGCCGGGCAGCTTGCACTCACGCACTTTCTACCCCAACTGGGGGGCAAGAATGTGCGTGTTCCTTGGGGACAGCATGTACATTGTTGCTTAGACAACAGTCCCTTCTAGATAGTGGACGTTCTCACTCCACTCTGAATTTATGTGGCTGTGATTCTGCCCAACATGTTCGGGTCGACGGCGCCACGGCGGGGTGCCACAGGTCGGTGTCCCTCTTTATGAGAGGGGCTTTACGGCATCGGCCCCCTTGCACCCCGAGGGCTCCGGCTTGGGACCTGCCCTTGCTGCCGGATGCCCCATCACCTCCTCCCTTCGAGCCCCTGGCCCAGGTGGGGCTTAGGTGGCTGCCCACAAAGGCAGCATTTCTGCTTGCCATAGCCTCAGGGAAGTGAGTCGGGGAGTTGCATGTCCTCTCCATAAACAATACATGCCCGAGGTGAGACTCTCAGGCGTTGCCTGGCAAATGTGGCATTCCCGCCCGGGGTCCTTCCACAAACTCACTTCAATCAGCTTGCCCAGCTGGCACGCTTTGACATTCAGGAGTACGGCACATCGAAGTTGCTGTGCCCGGGGGGTGCCCAAAGGGCGTATATCAAGGCTACTGCCTGTATACGGCAGGAGGAGCAACTCTTGAGTTTGCCCTGGCGGCACTAAAGGAGGTTAGGCCCTCTAACCAGTGGCTTCCCCACTGGGTTGTCGATACCATCTCACAGGCTTACGGGGCCAGTGGCCGCCCCCTGCCACCAGGCTGAGATGCCACTCTACAAGGAGCATCTCAACATATTGGGATGCCCTGAGAGGGGTGCCCCTGGAGACCATCTGCGCCGCGGCGTCGTGGGCGTCTTCTGGCACATTCTCCAGTTGTCATCAGGTCAATGTCGCCACTCCCCATTCTTTGGGCGTGGTCCTTTTGCCGAGCTCCGCTGCTTCCAGTGGTGAGCAAGGGCTTGGATTCTTCATGACATTGTTGGTATAGGTCATCCAGTGCTAAAGCACCGCCTCTGGCGGTCAGTAGGGACGAAATAGAACGATAGGTACGGCTGTAACTACGGTTCTATGAGTCCCGGATGACCGCCAGAGTTCCCTGTCACTCAGAATTCTTGTGTGCTCGCGAGAAGATTCGGGGAACAGATCCTCTGACAATACCGGCTGATATAGCCGGTGTCACGTGGGTCACGGGTGACTTTGTTGTTATTGGTACCCGAGCTGCGCATGCGCGCGATGGACATATCCAGTGCTAAAGTACCGCCTCTGGCGGTCATCCGGGACTCATAGAACCGTAGTTACAGCCGTAACTATCGTTTTGTCTGTGTTGGTGTTTTTCTTGTCTTTGGGTTTTATTGTGTAAAGTGTTCACCCCCGTTTCCTGCCTGTCTGCTTTCTGTCTGTTTCCCTCCCTGATTACCAGATTGTGTTCACCTGTTGTCCTTGTGTTTCTCCTCCCCTGCCCAGCTGTGTCTTGTTCTGTGATTACCCTTCTGTGTATTTAGTCTAGTCTTCCCCTGTGTTCCATGTCGGTTCATTGTTTCCCCTCCATGTTATTCCACGGTCTGTGTTCCTTGTGCTGCTTTGGATATTTTGGATTCTGCCTTGTTTTTTGCCACAGCTTTATTATTTAATAAAGCTCGTTTTTCGCTATTCTGCATTTGAGTCCTACCTGCTTCACCCATTCGTAGCACTTCTCGCTAGAAATCTAATCAAAAAGCGTTTTAATGGCCAAATTATCCTACAATTTAGGATTTTACAGAGAGGGTTATTTGTGAATAAACGATCATCTGTAACGTTTGCATTCAACGGGAGCAGGACATATTAAGCGCTTGAACAAACGACATATTTGGTCGTAATAATTGGGCCTGAACAATCGGCATATTTGGTCGTATGAGTTGGAGGACTTTTTGTGATAAACAGTGTTTCCCCTACCAGTCTCTTGGAGGGATGCTGCGCACCGCCAACGGAGCCCAGCGTCCCCCCTGAAATTCAAGGTGTTTAAAAAATATATATATATAGCACCACATTGCAACTAATCTATATCTACTGTCACTTTTCACATTGAACATGTGCTCTTTTATTAAATAAACTAAACGCTTTCATTTGAAGTTGTGAGTTTAGTGTTTTAGACCCTAAGAAACACTGATGCATCAAAGCAGTAAACCTAGGGGAAACACTGATATATATGAGAGGTAACATTCTATTTATGGTATTATTTTCACATATTTCTCTCCATTCTTCCTTCTACCAACGGTGTCGCAGTTTCTCGTCTCTCCCGTTTTTGTGCTTAGTGCGTATGCATGGGTCAGAGTTTGCGTGGAGGACCACACATTTTCCCGTCAAGTTTTTTTTTTGTGGCCTATGCCATCTTTTGAGCGTCCGCACCATTTATAAATGAGGCCCCTGGATTAGTACACCTGTGGTATGTATTATAATCCTGGGGTCCATTTATTTCCCCCCACTTTAAAAATGGTGTGTTCATGTATGATGTAAGGCGTGTTAAGATTAAATTCATGACACGAGCAAATGCTACCCTGAAACTTCTCGATAGTAAACTAAATAGACTCAATAGTGAAAGGGAAGGGAGAACTGCTTCTTTCCCTTAGGATGATTTGAGGTTAGTCAATATGAGTCAAGAATACAAATAAACTCCAGCGTCTTGTTTGAAGACAGTTATCTGGTGCACTTGGAAGTATCCAGTCTTTTCTGAGTTTAGCGTCGATTTCACCAAACAAATATTAGCCCCATGTGACGAAGCTCTAACAGGACACAAGCTTTAATGTGGCTGAGAGGATTACTTCCTCTGAGTGTGCGTGTGTGTGAAACATTCATTATGTAACAACCGGAGGTAGAAGCATAATCAGGACCTCTGATGCCATGCTATAAATCTAATGCAGAAAGACAAGAATACAAATGCATGCACACGACTGCACACAGACAAATTACAGTAGCTGCTGGCTCAAACATTTTATATATTTATGACATCGGCCAAAGCAATGGAAATGTATTTTTAATGTTTGATGCAAGGGAAATAATGATTGAAAAAAATATATTAAATCAAAATGACTCAAATAACCCACAGAAGAGTGAGCTATTACAACTAGTGATTTATATTACAAGCACAGTATCAATATCAACTAATCAATGACCATCACTATTACAAGTTACAGGACAGTGGGTATAAGAACAGACATTTACTTTACCATCAACTGTGAGGGTTTCTCTTCATAATATACAAAGCAAATATATATATTCAAACTTTCCGTTGATTGACAAACTACAACCACAGCAATGCTATATCCTGAACCTCAGTACATAACATGGTGAAACACACCCAAATGTACCTGCACGTAGTTACTCTAATTTTACCGTTTGTCTGTCATTCAGAAAACATTATTTAACTTGGTGGTTTGTGAATGATACTTCCAGTCACCAGTCTTCATACCTATTTACATTCCAAAGCTATCCGTTTTCTTTCAGCACTTCCTTTTTTTCCAGGCTGCTGACAGTTGAGGCAGCAACATGTGTAAGTGCTGACATGACACACAAACAGAAATGTTAAAAGGTGTTTAGATGTGGTCTGCATAGTAAATCAGATAAATTAATTTAATTTAAAAGTGTTCTACGGTCAGTTTTTTTACTTTCCCTTAGCTTCAGTATGACAATACTTTTGTCATACTGAGTAAGTTTTGCGGTCTTCTCTGAGATGTCAGTAAAAATCCAGTTTTCTGGGTATAAGCCCTGGTTTTTTACATGAATGTGTGTGTGTGGATGCTAATTTTCAAAATAAGCATAAATAAACAAAAAAAGAAAAGGTAGGGAACGGCTTAAGGCAATGTCAGCGTGTCCATGGCCAGTGGTCTCCAGCTGCAGCACTGTGTGCCTGGTGTGTGCACGTGTGTGTATACGGGCTGTTTTCAGCACCATGCAGGGTCCAAATGTCCTTGCAAGAACAAAACAAAGAAAGGGGAAGAAACCTTTGTTTGTAATTGCTTTCCCATCATACTGTTTTAAGTCGAACATGCATATCAGTGGGAAACAGCAAAATTGCTGTTGGCATGGATTGTCAAGTACACAGCGTTTTCTGTCCTGATGTTTTCTTTAGAAATGTGAACAGCTTTGCATAACAACTGTAAAACATGAAAACTAAAAGTATATTAGGAAATGTTTCACATGTATGGAGGTTACAACAGCACATTATTTCAATAAAGTTTTTCTATATTATCTTTAGATTGGACTTTCCGATTCCATTGTTGAGGTATACTAAAATCACATTGGTTTCTCATACAGCATCTCTGTAAAGTATGTGTATTCACCGGTAGTTACTCTGTCCTAAACGGCTTGTTTGAGCTCCTGCCCCCCCTCCCTGTGAGCCCAGTGTGCTCTGATTGGTCAAGCGACGTGCAGCTGCTCATGAGCACGAGCAGTGAGGAGCTGCTGTAAGGAGCAGACAGGGCTTCCATGTCGGCGATACAGATACAGCAAGAACAAGCGAAACTCATCCTGAGCACACACAAACACTCACAGCCGAAGTAAAAACAATAAGTGTGGCTTGATATTGAGTAAGAAAAATGTTTATAACGCTGTGAGAATGGGTCTGCGGAGAGCATTTCTCCGCGATCCCAACTTAGCAGTCCGAAAAACGTTTACCCATTTAAACAGTCGTGGTAGATGCCTTGTTTGTTTTAAACATCATAAATACACAAACAACAATGAATTGTACAACAGGTTGTGTACCCGAATCTCCTGCTGGTCCAAACAAAGTAGGAACAGCATCGTTCTTCAGTGCCCTACGCTGTACATATCCGGCATGAATCGCTGAAAGGTTTTTGGAAGCTTTAGGCTTGTTTGAGACGAGTTGCTGCTCGCCTCGAAAGTAGACGAGAATAGCCAATCGCAGCCGGGGGAGGTCTCAAAAAGCTCGCCTGAAGTCGGACAGCTCGGAGTCGGCTTCTTCTTCTCACGGTTTTTTGGCGGATTGCAAACAACTTTAAGGTGCATACCGCCACCTCCGGAGTCGGCTTGACTCGGTTTGCATTTATAAAGAATGCACAAATGTGTTTAATCGTTAATGTCAGATATACTCAGTAAATACATTTGTTCCTGCTCAAGATTAGATTCAACTTTATGTACATGTAGCTGCTTTGCCTGATGCTGATTTTAATGACTGATTGAACCACAGAAATATTGTTTTAGAGTTTTTATATGTTCAACTGCTATGCCTGTCATCTTTGCTCTATGTGTTTGTGTTGTCTCCTGGGTTCTGTAGTGCCCGGAGTCTGTCTTTTTATTTTTTTCCCTCCCACACCCCATCCCCTCAGGAAGCCTTTGCCTCCTGTCAGGTCATCATTGTAAATAAGAATTTGTTCTTAATTGATTTTCCTGGATAAATAAAGGTTCTACTACTACTACTACTACTACTTATTGTTATTGCACATATTACAGGTACTGAGACAATGAAATGCAGTTTAGCTTCTAACCAGGTGCAACAAGCAGTAAAGTGAAAAGTAATGTAAACAATAGACAGAATAAAATATAGAATGAATTGAATGATGAATAAACCGTGAGGGGTATGAATACACTAGATATCAGCCTGTGAGCAGTATGAACAGTGTGTATGAATATGCTAAGATATATAAAGTATGAAAACGGTATGCAGTGCAAGTATAGTATAAAATATATAGATATTAATTTCATGATGATAAACATTATGGAACAATGATGAAAAATGGGAATGGATGTGGCGACGTAAAACTGACGCAAAACAACAACAAACTTTTGCCGAGCCAATGGGAGAGTTTCATCAGCAGCACGGGGTAAAAACCACCAATGAGCGCTCAGCTCGAGATACCAGCGAGTCGTTTCCCATCAAGCATTTCGCTTCCGCAGCCCGTGGGGAGGAACTGCGCCGCCTCGCCGCGCCTCGCTCTCAAGGCTGCGGGCGCCTTTGTCCCGCGAGATTTCAACGTCTCATGTGGGCGAGCCTACAGAGCAAGTCGGCTGACTAACCATCATGCAACGCACTAGCAAGACGTTGATCGCAACTGTGCAGGTCTCGCTTGTCTCAAACAAGCCTTTTGTTTCGTGAAAGGCTGGCAGAGGGTGCGGCCATAGCTCTGGGCGTGGCTACTGGGTATCCCTACGTCCCATTTTTAGCACTTCCGGTTCCTTCGTCAAAAAGCAATGCATTTTCTCCATAGGGTTTTGGAAAATAGCTCGAAATAAGGTATGTGGTTGACACACATTTAAGAGATAAATCACGTTTTGTTCTACGACATTAAATACATCAGCAGTGACCCCACTGGTGATTTTTGAAGAGTTTACGTGTCTGAAAAACGATGGTTGTTACCGAGTGGCTGAATAGGACTACAGAAATTGTCGAGGCCGTTGTACGTCATTAAGCCGAACACGTAAACACTCCCGCTAAGTTTGTTTTCCCCTGTGTTCTGCTTGAAAGCAAGTACCTGCCTATCTTTAGTATCTGTATATCTATATCTGACCATTAGAATCTGTATTTTTGAAATTGTCATTTTTAACACCGTAGTTTTACAAATTATAGAATAATTAATTACCAGTGTTTTCCAATTTTACTCGGCAGTTCGTTTCGTTAGCTAACGTTAGCTAAAGCTAGCGCTACTAGTTAGCTACGCAATGGTTTGTTGCTTTGCTCCGGGTTGCAGCCACAGGTCTTTGCATGAAACGTGCTCGTTCTATCGTTTCCCGGCCAATGTTTTCCAAAGGAGAGTCTGGATTCGTGCTATAAGGTAAGCTGACGTTACATTTTTGTCCATGTCACGGTGAAATGTAAATGATGGGTAGTGACTGTATCGCCGTTTAAAGGCCCTGACACACCAACCCGATTTTGGGAGTCAGAGGCCGTCAGAGGCTGTCGGGCATTCGCGGCGCCGTAGTCAGGTTGGTGTGTCCCGCACCGTCGACCGTGACACGCCTTATTTGGACTGCCAGACCCGATGCATGGCGGACCAAATAATCACTCTGATTGGCTGTTCAGCTAGCAAATCAGTGCATGAGAAGCGAAGCGGAAGTGAGGGACGTAAACAAACGATTTAAGAAGGCACACACAGACTGCTATTCATTTTCATCTCATCATGGCGATCTGGAATGATGCAAACAAAGACCTGCTCATCACCTTGATCCAGGAGAGGCCAGCTCTGTATGATATTACGGAGAAAAGATACTCTTCTTCTTCTCTGTCTTCCGGTTGTTGCCTCTTTTGAATGACGAATACACACTACCGCCGCCTGCTGGTAAGGAGAGTTATTGCCACTCATGCACTGAAGTCGGTGCGGTGTGTTCCCGTGCGACACATGGCCAAAACGCAGGAGAACACGGCCAGGCAACAGCCGACTTCAGCGTCGGCTAGTCCTCTGGTGACTGCTTGGTGTGTCAGGGCCTTTAGAGATGGCGCTGCTGAAAAGACATAAGTAAAGATAATGAATACATCCTATTATATGGTTTATATGATAAGTCTAATTAGTACAAGCAGCATAACGTTTCTGTGACGGGGCTCTATTTCTCCGTTCAAAACACTGGCGTAGTCGGTTGGGTTAAGCTCCAAAACTTTAATAACAGCAGCAAAACATAAAAATAACGAACCAGCACAACTTAAACAAAACAAAATAAACGTCCAAATCAGACCGTCCATCACTCCCGGAGAGTAAACGTGTTCAGCTGTTGCCTTCTCTGCAACGATCTCTCGAACACGTCCCAGCTGTTGCCTTCTGTGCAACATTCCCCGAGTTCCCCTTCCAGGGCCAACCCCGTCCCTTATTAACCCGTAGCCCCTCCCACCAGGCTTACCGTCAACAGGTGACAACAATTATACTACAAACCACATTTCAATATAACAATTCGACCCAAACATAAACAGGTTAACCACCTCTTAACATAATCATTTAACAAATTAACAAATACACAATAAATAATACATTGCATGGTTTCTTTTTATAGAGAGCAGGAAATGCTTGGTGTGTGACTGTGTGTGCGTGTGTGTGTCGGCTGTCCATGGCGGAGTCAGTCACTCATGTGATCCGCTCCGTCACAGTTTCACCATGTAACTAAAGATTGTAGTCAGGGAAATCAGTTTGACATATTGAACTAATAACAAATCACCTCTGGCTGGCAGAGAACTCTCTGCTCCATAGCTTCTCTTGGACGTAAAATCACATGTACATTTTACATTTATATTCAATTTAATATTCCTTCCCTCACATACTTTTGTATATATAATAACTTATATTTTGTTTTTCTTGTTATGCTGCTGCAACACAAACATTTCCCAAATTGGGATCAATACAGTAATATCTTAATTAATTAAGAAATATAACTATTATAATTAGTGTAGCAGCTGACACCTATTTTCAATATGGATTAATCTACCTTTATTTCTTTAGTTCAATTTTCATCTATAAAAATGTCAAAATAGTGAAAATGTTCACAAGACAAAGTGCAAGGTTATATCTTTAGATGTTTTGTTTTAGCCTATGTACTGTATGTCTTAATGCTCTTATATGTGACGGTGTGACTTCCATGAAACTAATATTGTATATCTTCCCAACAGACGAGCTGACAGGAAGCCTAACACTCTAACAACCACAACATTGCAAAGGCGAGTAAATGTAAATTAAAAACGATTCACAATTTTTTAATTTCTTCTTCTTTCTTGCAGTGAGGTGAAGCTGACCTTGCACTTGGTGCCAGTAATTATGTTCCTCACGCAGGCTGAATGTTTCTCCCTCCTTACTGACACAGAAGCCCTTGATTTGCAATGCTTCACTAATTGTCATTTCCCTGGCTCCGTAGGGACACTTTACCTCCAGCACAGCGGAAGACCCTACCAGACCATCTGGAGATGCCCCCAACAATCCTGATTGGGAGAGCCACAAACCTGACTCATGGACCTGCATCTGGGTTGCAGTGGTGAATGCCCTGACACCCTCACATTCATTCATAGTCCCCCACTGTACAGACAAAACACCATCAAGGGCCTGTTGTTGCCCTAGCACCCTGGCAATAAGGGAAGCAGTCACACGCTTTGACCTCAGGACAGCTCCAAAGTTGCTGGCAGTCAACCTTCCTTTCCTGAACAAATGCCAGTTTGGGTTGGTTCGCTGACCAGTGGTAGCCACGTGAATTGCCCTCTGTTGCTCCTCAGACAATGCCATGCTTGCCACAATTGCCTCAGGTCCCTGATGCCCAACAGATTTGAGAATTTCAGGAACAGGAAGTGTTTCCAAGCTGTAGTGTTCCTCTTCTGGCTCAGGGGAGAGAAGCCAAGAAATTCCTGAGATCCTGCCCCCGAGTCTGTCCCTCAGCCAGTCACGATCTTCAGAGGTGGGCTCTCTTGTCAGCGGGTTGAATGAGTTATTGGTTGGAGGAAATAGCTCCTCCACTGAATGTGTACATTTAGCTGCCTTTGACTTCTTCCACTGACAGGGGGTGTCAGTGCAGCTGAAATGGTGGATGGCAAAGATGGCTAATGCAGCCGCATGACTGCATTTCCATTCTCCACATGGGCATTCACATTTTGTGGAGAGAATTCCCTCTTCTCCTGTAGATACCTGTGGTGGTGGGATTGTTTTATTATTTAAAATATATTTACATTTGTAATGCCTTCCCAATTATCCCTTTAATTGTTATAGCCTACTGCAGGGGTGCCCAACCAGTCGATCGCGAGATGTGTCTAAAAATAGAACAACAATATTCGGTTTTATCGTTAATGTCCTATAACATAATCTTCCTGTGCCAGAATAATGCACATGAACGCATCAAAGCTTTGTGATTGGCCGGCGTGACCCCATGTGTCGGGGCGTGGCTGGTGGGCAGTGCAGTGCACTAGTTCACTGAGGTTGTCGGTGTCAACAGGAGTGACAGTCCGCACACACACAAGACCGCAATTATGGCAGAAGCAAAAAAGACAAAAATATATAATTTTCACTCCGAGTGGGAGGATGATTATTTTTGTATCTATTCCAATTCAAAGTCCATCTGTCTCATCTGCAATGCGAGCTTGGCTTTATTGAAGAAAGGTAATTTAGGAGCGGCATTTCAAAACAGTGCACAAACGCTACGAGACGGAATTTCCTCCTAATTCTGCCCTACGTGCTCCCAAAAGGGGAGGGGCCTGAAAGGACAGCTAAATGCACAGCAGTCCATTTTCACCAGGCCCAACAATAAGAGCAAGGCTGCTACCATAACATCTTATCGTGTCAGTCACCTTCTTGCGAAACACATGAAGTCTTTCAAAGACGGCGAAGTTGTGAAAGAAGCATTCCTGGAGGCTGCCGACGCGCTTTTGGGGGACAGTAAAAATAACAGTAGCATTTCAACAGGTTTTTGACATAATAAAAACTCAAGTTAGATACCGTTATTAATCAGCTGTAAGTTTTAGTTTGTTTGAACTTATTCATTATAATTATTGCACAAAATGGTATAAGAATGCAAACATTCAGATCTGTTCTGTTTAAATTGATTATTGTAGCGCCAGGAAAAGGGAGTCGGAGGCGGTGTATTCAGAACGGAGTTCCACTCTTTATTATCCATTAAATATAGAGAGGTCAACACATCGTCTGCTCTGCTTAATGAGCTAGCAGGAATGGAGGCTAACTCTCCAGGTGTTCCCACTAAAGGGTCCGTGTGGCAACACAATAAGAGAGGTGAATTATGTCCCATAACGTGTCACCACACAAGCCCCCCCAGAATTCACGTGTAAACAAAATCCGTATGGCGGGGAGGAACAATCCGCCTGCCCCCACGAGACCTGCGCACCGGAGTCGGTACAGCGACCTCCGCCCGTGCGGCCCCTGACAGAGGAGGGACCGGAACAACAGGTCCACACTCCCTGACAGGAATCAAAGCCGGGGGTCGGCCCCGTCTCGGCGGCCGAGCCAGCACCACCGGCCGGTCCACGTCCAAGTGAGCAGCCTTCACCCGGTCAACCGAGACGTGCTCAGCCTTACCGCCCATGTCGACCACCAGGTGTTTTTCACCGTGTTCCCAAAACCCGGAAAGGTCCGTCGTAAGGTGGCTGCAGGGGGCCTCTGTGTGCGTCGTGACGGATGAAGACGTGCCCAGCTGAGCGTAGCTCCGCAGGAACTTGAGACCCTGGCGCACCGTGCTGAGTAGTCGGGACTGGAGCGAAAGCCTCCGCCGCGTCACGCAGAAAAACTCGCTGGGCCGTGGCAGACCAGGGAGCTGAAGCATTTGGGAGGAAATCCCCCGGTACTCTCAGCGGCTGACCGTAGACCATCTCCGCTGTAGAACACTGCAGATCTTCCTTAGGTGCGGTCCTCAGGCCCAGCATCACCCAGGGCAGCTTGTCGACCCAGTTACCGTCCGTAAGGCCGGCCTTGAGGGACGCCTTCATGGAGCGATGAAAGCGCTCGCAGAGGCCGTTAGCCTGAGGGTGGTAAGCGGTAGTCCTGTGCAGCTTGACCCCCAAACCGCTTGCCACAGCGTTCCAGAGCTCGGACGTGAACTGAGAGCCCCTGTCTGAGGAAATGTCTGACGGGGTGCCAAAACGACAAACCCACGTTGCAATGAAGGCCCGGGCAACGTCTGCGGCTGATGTCGAAACGAGCGGAACTGCCTCCGGCCAACGGGTCGTTCTGTCCACCATGGTGAGGAGGTAGGAAAACCCCTGAGAGGAAGGCAACGGACCAACCAGGTCAATGTTGACGTGATCAAACCTCCTCTCAGGCACCAGGAAACGCTCCAACGGGGCCTTCGTGTGGCGGTGCACCTTAGCGCGTTGACAAGCCACGCACTCCCTGGCCCAAGTCCTCACATCCTTTTTCAGCCCATGCCAGACGAACTTCGCGGCCACCAAGCGCACCGAAGGTTTAACGCCGGGGTGTGATAGGCCGTGCACCGCTTCGAACACAGAGAGCCTCCAGCTGGCCGGGACGACAGGCCGCGCCAGGCCCGTGGAAACGTCACACAGGAGGGTAATGCCCGAGTCGCCGAACACTACGTCCTCCAAGCGCAGCCCCGCGCCCTCCACCTTCAGAGCCTGGACGCCGGGATCTGTGACCTGTTCCGCCGCCATGCGAGTATAGTCCAGGCCCAACTGGACGGCACCGATGACGACTCTGGAGAGGCAATCAGCAACCAGGTTCGACTTGCCAGCCACGTGCTTAATGTCCGTAGTGAACTCTGATATGTAGGAAAGCTGCCACTGCTGACGTGCCGACCAAGGCTCCGCCACTTTTGACATGGCGAAGGTGAGTGGCTTGTGGTCGACAAACGCCGTAAATTCACGGCCTTCCAGCATGAAACGGAAGTGCCGCACGGCCAAATAAAGTCCAAGGAGCTCTCGGTCAAAGGCAATGTACCTGCGTTCTCTGGGCGTCAGCTGGCGGCTGAAAAAGGCGAGCGGCTGCCAAGCGCCCTCCACCCACTGCTCGTGCACTGCGCCGACCGCGTAGTCCGACGCGTCCGTGGTGATGGAGATGGGAGCCGTAGATGATGGGTGTGCCAGCAAAGCCGCCTGAGCCAACGCGGTCTTGACCTCAGCAAAAGCGACGTCCGCTTCTGCTGTCCAGTCGATCGCCTGGACGGGGGTCTTGCCTTTCAACGCTTCATACAGCGGCCGCATGATGTGTGCGGCCCGGGCGATGAAACGGTGGTAGAAGGTCACCATCCCCAGAAACTCACGGAGCGACCGGGCTGTGAGCGGGCGAGGAAAAGCCGCAACAGCCTCCACCTTCGCTGGCAGAGGTGTCGCACCGCCCTTGGTGACGCGGTGCCCCAGGAAATCAATGTCAGACACCCCGAACTGGCACTTTGCCGGATTGATGATTAATCCGTGTTCGTTGAGCCGTGGGAAAAGGGCTCGGAGGTGGGACAGGTGCTCCTGCACTGAAGCGCTGGCGACGAGTATGTCGTCGAGGTAGACAAACACAAACGGCAGGTCCCGCAGTACCGAATCCATCAGGCGCTGGAACGTCTGAGCGGCATTCTTGAGTCCAAAAGGCATCCGCAGGAACTCAAAAAGTCCAAAAGGCGTTATCACTGCCGTCTTGGGAATGTCCAGGGGGTGCATGGGCACCTGGTGGTATCCACGCACCAGGTCCACCTTGGAAAACACCCCTGTACCGGCCAGATGCGCCGAAAAGTCCTGAATGTGCGGCACTGGATAGCGGTCAGGCGTAGTGGCGTCGTTGAGTCGGCGGTAATCCCCGCACGGGTGGAACCCGCCGTTCGGTTTGGGGACGACGTGCAGGGGGGAAGCCCAAGGACTGTCAGAGCGGCGGACAATGCCCAGGCGCTCCATGGTTGCAAACTCCGCCCTCGCCACAGCCAGCTTAGAAGGGTTCAACCGCCGGGCCCTGGCGTAGACAGGAGGCCCCTCGGTAGTGACGTGGTGCTCCACGCCATGCTTAGTGGTAAGCGCAGAGAAGGTGGGCAGCGACAGGTCTGGAAACTCGGCCAACAGTCTGAGAAACGTGTCTGCCCCTGATAGCGAGCCCGACAGCCCGTCGTACGCTGCGCTGCCAAGTGTGCACACGAGGGAAGAAAACGTCAAGGCATCAATCAAACGCCTATTCTTAACGTCCACTAAGAGTCCATGAGCACACAAAAAATCCGCTCCGAGGAGGGGAAAAGAAATGTCCGCTGTCACGAAATCCCAGCTGAAACGCTGTCCTCCGATGCACAAACATATAGGCCTCACGCCGTACGTGCGAATGGGACCGCCGTTAGCCGTCGTCAATCGCGGTCCGTGCCCTCCCCGGGTGACGTCTTCACTCGACGCGGGAACTACGCTCCGTTGAGCGCCCGTGTCACACAGAAACAGGCTCCCCGAAATGCTGTCGCTGACGAAGAGGAGCCTGCACGTGCCGCCGACGCTCAGGGCCACTACCGAGCGCCGGCCCCTCCGTTTCCCGGGGGTTTGTAGCTGCACGGAGCGATGCATCTCTTCGCCCTTGTCCCGAAACGTGCGTGGTAAGAGCACTCTCCGGTGTCTCCACGCCGGCTTGCCACAGCCGTGTCCGGCCCCCGCCATGCTGTCTTGACTGCAGATGGGCTGCTGCGCGTCGCGGCTAACGTCTCTGCACCGGGCTGTTGTGTAGCCAGGAAAAAACGATCCGCTTCCTCAGCCAAGGCACGCGGCTCCGTGACAGGCGTGTTGGCCAGCGCCGTCTGGACCCGGGGAGGCAAGTGACGCAGGAAAATCTCCGTGAATAAAATCCGGGGATCTTCCCCCCCTAGCAGATTTAGCATTTTCTCCATTAGCTGAGATGGCTTGCTGTCTCCCAGGCCTTGAATGTCAAGTAACTGGCGGGCCCTCTCCTTAGCAGATAAGCTAAATGTCTTAAGGAGAAGGGCCTTAATCGCCTCATATTTGCCATGATGTGGGGGGGCTGCGATGAATCCCACCAACCTGGACGACGTAGAGCAGCCCAGCGCTGCTACCACATGGTAGTATTTCAGGTCCCCGTCAAGGACCTGTCGGCAGGCGAAGTGCGCCTCCACATGTGCGAACCATGCCTCCGCGGCGTGCTCCCAGAATTCCGGCAGCTTTACGAACACATCGCGTTCAGCCATGCTCGTTAATTTTCCGGAAACTTTCTCGGAAACGTCAGGGTCACCAGTGTAGCGCCAGGAAAAGGGAGTCGGAGGCGGTGTATTCAGAACGGAGTTCCACTCTTTATTATCCATTAAATATAGAGAGGTCAACACATCGTCTGCTCTGCTTAATGAGCTAGCAGGAATGGAGGCTAACTCTCCAGGTGTTCCCACTAAAGGGTCCGTGTGGCAACACAATAAGAGAGGTGAATTATGTCCCATAACGTGTCACCACACTATAGTCTATTATCAATTCAGGTTAAGAAACTAGTGTTGCTTGCATCCTATCTTAAAGGCATTTATTTTTATACTCTACTAAAATGCAACAAAAAAAGGGTTTGATTGATTTTATTAATTTTGTCTTTTTTATTGCACTTTGGCAGCAGATTCCTGTGTAGCTTCAGATCTGAGTTGTCTTATTAGTAAGCCTAATTTATACTTTTGTAGCAACACTATTTTTATATAATGGCAAAGAAAGGGTTCGAGTCTTTTCTTTTTTTCCTGTGTATGTGGCAGCACTGTTCAATGTTTCTTGAAAACATTACCCACTGTAGTATGTGACGTGTGAATAAACTCCAACTCTGTATCAACAACACTGTTGTGTAACTTCAGTTAAATACTTGTTTGTGTGTAGATTAGAAATAGGTAAGATAAAGGATCTGCAGTATTTTATGAAGTATTAATCGTACAAAGGTCAGTTGTATACAAGTAGAAGTGTGTATTTACCTGGTAGTAGGCTGTCAGTAATGGCTACGCCTCTCTATTTGGACTGGTAGATCTCGGCAAACTGGCAACTTTAAAAGTAGCTCTCGGTTCAAAAAAGGTTGGGCACCCCTGGCCTACTGTATGTTTATTTCATGGATATTTCTGTGTTTTCTGGTGTGTAATATTTGTAATCTTGGGGCCTCTTCTCTTTAACGTCTACATGCTACCACTGGCTCAGATAATGAAGAACAACAAAATAAGTTACCATAGCTATGCAGATGACACACACATTTACGTAACCATTTCACCAGGAGACGATGCTCCAATTCAAACACTGAGTAAGTGCATTTAACAAATCAATGACTGGATGTGTCAGAACTTTCTCCAATTAAACAAAGATAAAACTGAGGTAATGGTTTTTGGAGCCAAGGCAGAACGTATAAAAGTTAGCGCTGAGCTTCAGTCTGCAACAGATAAAGCCAGAAATCTAGGTGTAGTCATGGACTCTGACCTGAGTTTCAACAGTCACATTAAAACAGTTACTAAATCAACCGACTATCACCTAAAGAATATATCTAGGATTAAAAGACTAATGTCACAGCAGGATTTGGAAAAACTTGTCCATGCTTTTATCTTCAGTAGACTGGACTACTGTAATGGTGTCTTCACAGGTCTCACTAAAAAATATATTAGAAAGCTGCAGCTGATTCAGAACGCCGCTGCTCGAGTCCTCACTAACACTAAGAAAGTGGATCACATCACTCCTGTTCTGAAGTCTTTACACTGGCTTCCTGTGTGTCAAAGAATAGTTTTCAAAATACTGCTGCTGGTTTATAAAGCTTTGAATGGTTTTGGCCCAAAATACATGTCTGATCTACTGCTAAATTATGAACCATCCAGATCTCTCAGGTCTTCAGGGACTGGTCAGCTTTCTGTCCCCAGAGTCAGAACTAAACATGGAGAAGCAGCATTCAGTTATTATGCTCCAAATATCTGGAACAAACTCCCAGAAACCTGCAGGTCCGCTGCAACTCTGACTACTTTTAAATCCAGGCTGAAGACTTTTCTTTTTGTTGCTGCTTTTAATTGATATATTCATATCTTAGACTGCACTGTAACTTTTATCCATGTATTTTTTCTGTTAATGTTTATTTTATTATATTTTCTTTTTAATGACTAATTTTAAATGCCATTTTCTTAATGTCTTTCATTTTTTGTAAAGCACTTTGAATTGCCTTGTGTTGAAAAGTGCTATATAAATAAACTTTCCTTGCCTTGCCTTGCCTAATAAAGATTTCATGTGACACATAAAATGGATTTGTTGATGGGAATTAATGTGAATAAATTAACTCTAGGTTAACGGTGCTCTTGCTATCACTACTCACCGACACTATAAACCTTGTCCCTCATGCTAGCCCTGACAACACCGGTAAGCACACCTTCATCTAGGCTGCACTTTTGTACGTGTCCTGACTTGTAGTGGTTCTCTCCTCTATCTACACTCTTCTTGTCATCTTTGTAAAATTATATCAGACTGGTAATTGACACAGCCATGACTTCTAGTTAAATTCAGTGTGGCTAAAATGAAAAGCTTTGTTAAAATATGCAAGCACGCGGAAGTCAAAGTCAGCTTTATTGTAAAAAATTCTACATGTCATACATCCAGAAATATCGAAATATTGTTTCCCACAGTGTGACATGTATAAATAAAACAAAACAAAAAGGGCCTAGATAAACGGGGTATACAGTTTAAAATGTTAATATATTTAAAGTGTTCAAAGTGCAGTTTCAGTGCAAATCAGTTGAAACGATCTTAAGTTGGCGTGATGTTGAAGTCGTGCGACCCTGCTGCTGTACTGGCTTGTAGTTCGTTTATAGCATAACGTTAGCATTTTGCTTCTGGCAACTAGATTTATGATTCAAAAATTATAAAAGTAGGGTAGACATGTGGAGATTATCCGGCTGAACAAAACGTGATCCCTCTCTTAAATGTGTGTCAACCACATACCTTATTTGGAGCTATTTTCCAAAATCCTATGGAGAATTTGCATTGGTTTTTCACGAAGGAACCGGAAGAAGTTTACTTCCGGGTTTTACGACGTGTCACTGCGGTTCTCTATACCCAGGAAGTAAACAATGGAAAATGAGAAATCTCCAACGAGGCGTTTTGGGGAGGTCTTTTCTGTGTTAGAGTTTTACTCCCTACAGGGTGTACTTTGAGGGTTTTTGACTCTGCAGACTGTTTACATGCATAACAACCTTCATAACACACAATGGGATGGGTAATAACCGGAAAAGCATGACATGGGACCTTTAAGCTATTATCCTTTAATCTATGCATTCTCTACTCTGAAGAGGCTGGCATGTTGACTCTACAAGCACTAGAATACTCTAGAATAGAAATACTCAGATGTGCATCTCCATGTTAGCTTTTATTTTCCTCATCATATTATGTACCTTCAAAAACACACAGCTTTGGTGGACTTATGAAATGCTTTGTACGCATGTCATGTAACTATTGTGTAGAAAAACCGCCATTGAGGAAAAAAGAAGTTTCCTTTCATCAATACATTTCTATTCAATAGCAATTGCCAGACAGTGAAAAAAAGTCGAGTCATTTTGTGTTGGACTGAAAGTCCCAAGCAACATAACCAAGTACCACTGATGTGTTATAACTGGTGTGCGTTCAGAGTAAGCTTTACTTGGCAGGAGACTTAAAGGTGTTCAAAAATCATAGCATGAAATGATCTTCAGGTCACCCTTGAAAAAGAGATCTTTTGATCTCAAGGGGCTTTCACCTGGTTAAATAAAGGCTACAAACAATCTTACTGTCACACTCCTAAGTTCATGTCATGGTTGTAGTTTTGTAGTTTTGGGTGTTTTTGCTGTTTTCCATGTCATGTTTTCCTCTGGGTTATTGTCTGGTCCTTTGCCCTGTGTTTTTCCTCTTGTCGTTAGTTTCCCTGGTGTGTCTAGTTGTCTGATTGTGTTCACCTGTGGCCCTTGTGTTTCTCCTCCCCTGCCCGGCTGTTTCTCATCTTGTGATTACCCCTCCCTGTATTTAGTCTTGTCTCCTCCTGTGTTCAGTGTTGGTGCTTCTTTTATATGTGACCCAGTTCACCGAAGAGTGTTTTGTTTGTCCAAGTTTATTTAAAGTCCTTGAAATAAAGGTATCGTCAAGTGTAATCTGCGTTTGGGTCCTACCTGCTTCACTCTGCGTAACACTGACTGCTCATTTATTTGTATTATTACTCTTTAAACGGTTATTTCTCACTTCCGGTGTTTCAATCACTTTCCTGAACACAGAAAGTCAGAAAACAGTGACTATATACAAAAAAAGAAATGGAAATGCTTTGAGCAACTCCATCTCAGTTTGGAGAATGTCACACCAGTGCATTTTTACAAAAAAAAGATTGTCCAGTGGAGCTTTAAAATCAAGGGCATTTTTGGTACGTCATTCAGATTTCACCACTGGACATCAACCGTCTCATATGAGGTTTGTGTGAGATTCAGGTGAGACAATGAACACCTCAGTGACAAGCCCCCTGACAGCAGAGCGATTATTCCAAACACGCCCAGCCTGTAATCAATGACAGAAGGTCATGCGCACATCACAAACACACACATTCACGACGGAGCGATACACACCACATAATCCCCCGTACACATGCACCAAGACAGACTGCCTGGCACAATCAGTCACAGACATTTACATTATAATGCAAACCAGATACCAAACACACACACACGCAGTCTTGGATCAATACATTAGGTCATAACCCCAGAGATTAACCATATGGAACATCAATAGGCTCATCAATCACACAATCACAAAAAATGGCAGGGTAACTCGGGGTGTGTGTGTGTGACGTGTTTACTCTTGTGTGTATAGCATGTCAGCTCATATTTAAAGGTTACGAATACATTTACTAGATCAACCATATGTTCGGTTTGTTCCCAATGAAACTAAGTGTCATTTTTCTGACCGTGTGTGTATATGATTGTGTGTTTGTGTGTCTGCACTCTGATCTATAGCCATTGATTACCATAGCCACAGCAGTATGTGTGAATGTGTCTCCCGGTGTGAGGGGCCTATTCTGCTCATATTTAAAGGTTATGAATACGTGTCATTTATTGACTGTGTCTAAGTTAGTGCTCTTGCATGCATCACGGGCTGCTAGCAGAGTGTGTGTGTGTGTGTGTGTGTGTGTGTGTGTGTGTGTGTGTGTGTGTGTGTGTGTGTGTGTGTGTGTGTGTGTGTGTGTGTGTGTGTGTGTGTGTGTGTGTGTGTGTGTGTGTGTGTGTGTGTGTGTGTATACTTCAGAGTCAATGTGGACCACCTCCCACTAAACATCTGAGAGCTGTAAACTAGTACTTTATACATAAAGATTATAATTAACTCTGGCACTTCATTATCATTTGGCCACTGACGCCTTCAGTGAATGACCTTTCCATTAAAAGGGACATTGGCCCTAATCAAAGTTACGCAGCTCTGCAATTACAAATGAAGACGACCGGTACCATTTCATTGTGATAGGTAATTTTGCTTATGAGAGGTCATTGGTGAAGAAAATGAGAAACTGTTGAAGAGCAAAATGTCATCTTGTAAAAAAAGAAAATACTGTTAATTTCCTGTGGGAGGCTGACAGTGGTGTTGAAGCATCTCCTTGCCAGGGAACTACAGTTCTGAATTTCTTTTAGATCTACATTCCAAACATTTTAAAGTGTTTCTCTCTAGGATGCTTTACAGCAGCAGTGCTTAAGTTGGAGAGTTTTATTTTGTGCCATGCAAAGTCAGTTTAGACACATTAGCACACAGTTCTTTAATGCAATGCTTTAAGACTTATTGCCTCTTTTTGTGTCCTACTTTGCCTGCCCTCTATAGCCTTTCTTACGGTAGCCGGCAGGTGCAAACGCGGAACAACGGCCAAAAATGCATACATTAGCAGGAAACAGCTGCAAATCCTGAAATGAAAAACAAACAAATTCTGAACACAAACGCAGCAAAAAAACGCTGCAAATACCAAAACGATATGCAAAGTCCAAAAGCAAAACAAAATTAACGCCACTAATTATTTTAACGCGATTAACGCATGTGTATTTTTTGTCCTCGGCCGCCCCGTAGTTTCAGAGCGCATCGAGTTTAACATACAATCTACAAGCTGATGCTGACAGCCCCGCTCCTGCTGCCCGCTTGTGGCAGACCACACTTCCACGCTCACCGGCAGGCACCGACTGGCCATCGGGAGGACCGGGAGGGTGTGTGTATGTGTGGCGCGAGCGAGCGAGAGAGAGACCTTACGTGTATTGTTGTTGTTAGCATCTGGTGCTAGCTAGCTGCGATAACGGATATAAGGAGTTGTTTAATTGAAAACAGAGGAGCGACATTTCGCCGAGCACTTGACTTTATGCAAGTAGCCAGACAGTGGGACATTGTACGAAAAGTCAGCACACTCAGCACGGATAGTGCGCGCAACATGATTGCAGCGTCCAGGCAGCTCCCGTTCGAGCATATGCCTTGAGCTGCACATAGCTCCAACGATCTCACTCACACACACACACATACACACACTTTGTATTGTATTATTGTATGAGAGAGGTTCCAGGTTGAATTGAGGCGAATATTTGTAATGTTCAGAGGTTGTTGTGTTTAATATTCATGATAATATTTGTCAGTTCAAATGATAATAAACACACATATAAAGTATTAAAAACTTGAAAAATATCCCTCTAAGGTACATTTAGAACAGATAAAAAATGTGCGATTAATTTGCGATTAATCGCGATTAACTATGGACAATCATGCGATTAATCGCAGCCCTAGTATTTAATCATGCATTGGTCTACAATTGAATGATGGCTTCTACATATTTCACATAAACAGACAATGAAAAAATGTGTCCTTCATGCTGTTAACTAGTGTATGCATCTGCCAATTAGTATTCTAAACAGAGTAGTGTGTTGAATACTTATTTCTTGCATTTGAAACAGATACAATACAAAAATGTGAACTTACTGTTGTGTTCAACTTCTGCCAAAAACTGTACATTTTTGCAAAGGAGCCACAGAATACTTGAACTGTCCCCAGATGTTGGCCACAGAAAGGACAAAACATGGCAGCCTGAAAAGACATACATTGATGTAGTAAATCAATTTAATCAAGTCAATCAAAAACACAGTCTAAATAGTGGTTAGTTAAATAAATAGAAAGATACATCATGTTTACCGTTGAATCTGTGTTTAGTCTCTCTCTCTCCTTGAATGTCTTCTCGAGCATGTCTAATGCACACTACTCTCCGTCATTACTTTGCCCTCTTCACATTTTGTCACCACCAGCACCTTACCGTGGTAGAGAGGTTTGTGTACCCTGATGAACCTGGGGGCTGTGTTGTCTGGAACCTTGTGTTCCTGGTAGGGTCTCCCATGGCAAATTGGTCTCAGGCAAGGGGCCAGACTAAGATTGGTTCAAAAGACCTCATGAAAGGAAAAACAAGAAGTGAGGATACCCGGCCCGGAGGAAGCCCGGGGTCCCTTTCTGGAGCCAGGCCCAGAAGGAGGACTCGTCGGCGAGCGTCTGGTGGCCGGGCTTGCCACGGAGCCCGGCCGGGCCCAGCCCGAAAAGGCAACGTGGGCAACACCTCCGCTTCTCCCTCCCGCGGGCCCACCACCTACGGGAAACAACGATGGGGTCGGGTGCGCTGCCAGAAGGGTGGCAGTGAAAGCGGAGGGTCTCGACGGACCAGACCCGGGCGGCAGAAGCTGGCTTTGGGGACGTGGAACGTCACCTCTCTGGGGGGGAAGGAGCCGGAGCATGTGCGGGAGGTGGAGCGGTACCAGTTGGATCTGGTTGGGCTCACCTCTATGCACAGCGTCGGCTCTGGAACCTTACTTCTGGATAGGGGTTGGACTCTATTCTTCTCCGGAGTTGCTCAAGGTGTGAGGCGCCGGGCGGGTGTGGGGATACTCACAAGTCCCCGGTTAGGTGCTTCGTTGTTGGAGTTTACCCCAGTGGACGAGAGGGTCGCCTCCCTACGCCTGCGGGTTATGGGGGGGAACACTCTGACTGTTGTGTGTGCTTATGCACCCAACAGCAGTTCAGAGTATACGGCCTTCTTGGAGACCCTGGAAAGAGTCCTGTATGGGGCTCCTGAAGGGGACTCTTTAATCTTGCTGGGAGACTTCAACGCACATGTGGGCAATGATGGAGACACTTGGAGGGGCGTGATTGGGAGGAACGGCCCCCCTGATCTGAACCGGAGTGGTGGTTTGTGTTAGGAGATTTAAATGATAACTAGGCCGCATTTCCAAATCTCCGCGCGTCCCTAAACAAGCTGTTATCTTACATGAAGGAAATCCAGAGCATACACTTAACCGTTAAACAATAATCCACTTTAATGGTAATATACAATGCAATACAATCAAATACATTACCATACACAACCATATCGTATCATATGTATAATGTCAGGAGTTGGCCTACTCCTGGCTCCTGCCCACAGGCCGCCACGACCTTCCAGTCCGAGCGACGCGAGAAGAGAGAGAGAGGGCACACAGCGGGGTTCCTGTCTAAATACCTCGCTGACCAGAGGAGGCGTTATCTGCGCCTCCCTTCCAGACCAGTGATTGGCTGCCCAAATTTTTATCAACACCTCACATCTTAAATTCCCCAATCCCAGTGGCTCAGCTTCATTATCACAGGGATGACTGTATGTTAACTCCCGACCTTCCCCCTCTTCCTTTGTCCTCAAAAAACCAAATGTTCACAGGCCCCAAAAACAGTTCACAGTTTTCTTACCCAAATCATTTTCCCTTTTTAAGCATCTTGATAGTTTACTAACATGAATACATACAAATATTTCCTCACATTTGTTACTGGACTTCTGTGCTAGTCATGGATTGGCCATAACAAACACCATGTTCGAACATAAGGATGCTCATAAGTGTACGTGGTACCAGAGCACCCTAGGCAGAAGGTCCATGATCGATTTCGTTATCGTATCATCGGACCTGAGGCCGTATGTTTTGGACACTCGGGTAAAGAGAGGGGCGGAGTTGTCAACTGATCACCATCTGGTGGTGAGTTGGGTCGAGTGGCGGAGGAAGCCTCTGGATAGACCTGGTAAGCCCAAACGTGTAGTTCGGGTGAACTGGGAACGTCTGGAGGAGGCCCAAGTTCAGGAGGCCTTCAACTCGCACCTCCGGCGGAGCTTTTCGTGCATTCCTGTGGAGGTTGGGGACATTGAACCAGAGTGGTCGGTGTTCAAAGCCTCTATTGCCGAAGCCGCGGCGGGGAGCTGTGGTCTCAAGGTCCTAGGTGCCTCAAGGGGCGGTAACCCTCGAACCTCCTGGTGGACACCGGTGGTCAGGGAAGCCGTCCGACTGAAGAAGGAGGCCTTCAGGGATTTGTTATCCCGGGGGACTCCCGAGGCAGTTGCAAGGTACCGACAGGCCCGAAGGGCAGCAGCCTCATCCGTGGCCGAGGCAAAGCAGCGGGTGTGGGAGAAGTTCGGAGAAGACATCGAGAAGGACTTTCGGGCGGCACCAAAGTTGTTCTGGAAAACTGTCCGACACCTCAGGAGGGGGAAGCAGGGGACCATCCAAGCTGTGTACAGTAAGGATGGGACGTTGTTGACCTCAACTGATGGAGTGTTAGGGCGTTGGAAGGAACACTTTGAGGAACTCCTGAACCCGACAACTCCGCCCTCTATGTTAGAGGCAGAGCTGGAGTATGACGGGGGATCAACACCAATCTCCCGGGGGGAGGTCACTGAGGTCGTCAAACAACTCCACAGTGGCAAAGCCCCGGGGGTGGATGAGATCCGCCCGGAAATGCTGAAGGCTCTGGGTGTTGAGGGACTGTCATGGTTGACACGTCTCATCAACGTTGCATGGAAGTCGGAAACAGTACCGAAGGAGTGGCAGACCGGGGTGGTGGTTCCCCTTTTTAAAAAGGGGGATCAGAGGGTGTGTGCCAATTACAGAGGCATCACACTACTCAGCCTCCCCGGGAAAGTTTACTCCAAGGTACTCGAAAGGAGGGTCAGGCCGATTGTCGAACCTCAGATTGAGGAGGAACAATGCGGATTCCGTCCTGGTCATGGAACGACGGATCAGCTTTTTACTCTCGCAAGGATCCTGGAGGGGGCTTGGGAGTACGCTTATCCGGTCTACATGTGTTTTGTAGACTTGGAGAAGGCGTATGACCGAGTTCCCAGGGAGTTACTGTGGGAGGTGCTGCAGTCGCTTTACCGCACCGTTGTGACGAAAAGGGAGCTGAGCCAGAAGGCAAAGCTCTCTGTCTACCGGGCCATTTTCGTTCCTACCTCACCTATGGTCATGAAGGATGGGTCATGACCGAAAGAACGAGATCGCGGATACAAGCAGCCGAGATGGGTTTCCTCCGCCGGGTGGCTGGTGTCTCCCTTAGGGATAAGGTGAGAAGTTCGGTCATCAGGGAGGGACTCGGAGTTGAGCCGCTCCTCCTTCGCGTCGAAAGAAGCCAGTTGAGGTGGTTCGGGCACCTAGTTAGGATGCCACCTGGGCGCCTCCCTAGGGAGGCGTTCCAGGCACGTCCAGCTGGGAAGAGACCAAGGGGTAGACCTAGGACCAGGTGGAGGGACTATATCTCTTCGCTGGCCTGGGAGCGCCTTGGGATCCCCCAGTCAGAGCTGGTTGATGTCGCCAGGGAAAAGAAAGTTTGGGGCTCTCTGCTGGAACTGCTACCCCCGCGACCCGACCACGGATAAGCGGGAGAAGATGGATGGATGGACATTTTGTCACTTCTCTCTCTCTCTTTCTCTCTCAATTCAATAGCTTTATTGGCATGACCATAGTTACAGGCAATTGCTAAATCTCTGTATAGTTGCAACATCTATAGGCTACACAAATACATATAAACAAACTGCTAATAGGCCCCCCCTCTTCCCACATGTTTGATTGTCATTAAAAAAAAAAAAATTGTAATGAACAAGGTAAATATTATATAGTTGGTATCAGTAAAATGTATAATCTACAATAAAATCTCGTTTAAAATTGTTTTACGATGTCTAAAGTTACTGATAAGTCACGTTTCCTGCCTGGCCACAGCGTGTATCATTACCCTCGTCCGGGCGGTAGAAAGGAGCCCTCAGCCATAGCAGCAGCAGCCAACAAGCTGACTGTTGCTATCTGTATACTATGCCGCCGAAACATAATTTCAGCCAATCAGCGTCAGATCTGATGCTCAAAGGGCGCCCTGTCAGCGCCCTGGCCTGTGTTTCTGTGAGTAGTTTGGACTCGTATCCAAGGTGATGCTATAGTAGTTGGCTGCGTCTGCAGGTGGAGACTCCGGTGCTAGTGGATCGCCGAAGCTGTAGATTAACATTTACATGCTTATTGTAGTTGTAAGGGCAAAGCCTGTAGCACCATGGAGCATATGTGTGGGCTGGACCTATTTTACAGGAAAGGAGTGAGCAGATGGTGGAGTTGTCGATTCTTGTTCAGTTTTCATCTTCCTCACCCTCTCAAACTTTGAGTTGCGCGCGCTGCTAAAGAGACGCGCTACCATGGAAACCAAACAATGGTGTATTAAAGTCCGAGTGGAAACAGTCGTGAGTAAATCTGATTCTGTCAGAAATCGGGAGAAATGCGGGAGAAATATGACCCCGGGAGGAAACCGGGAGAGGGCAATGAAATCGGGAGTCTCCCACGAAAATCGGGAGGGTTGGCAGCATGCGACACACACACACACACACACACACACACACACACACAATGTTCGTATTTAGTCTCCTGATTTTAAATGGGAATTCAATCATTTGAGTGTTCCCAAAGCATCAGTGTTCTGCAGTTTGTGTGGGCCTACTGTACTGTTGCACAGTTTTGGAAGATTCATAGCTAACCACACTGAAGATTATGGATTATCTCATATTTTTAAGCCTCAATTTGTCCCACCCCCCCCCCCCCCCCCTCTAACATCACCAGAAGTCATAATTTAAGGGGTCATTTCTCAAAAATGTACCGCCATAGTATGGTTTGGTCCCGATTTCCATAGGCCCACCAAAAATATTTTCCACCAGCCGCCACTGCCCGTGTTATTTGCCTGCACTTGATTTGTTATCTCTTTTAACAATGTTCTTCCCTCACTTTATCTTCTCTTCACGTGAAGCTCTCCTCTCCTCAGCTAGTGTAGTAGTTAGGCAGCTAACGCTAGCTATATAAATATGACGCTCTATGTATCAAAACAAAACTTACCTTCTTATATCTTTCTCCACTTAAATAAACTTTCTTTCCTCCCGATTTCCATCACTCTTGTTCGTTCTCTCTATGTCTGGTCAGACATCAATCTGTTCCACGTAGCGCGCCCCCTAGAGGCCTGGAGCACTTCCGTAATGTTTTTTTTTTTAATGTGTTTTGGGATTTGTATGCGCTTTGGACTTTGCATATCGTTTTGGAATTTGCAGCGTTTTTTTGTTGCGTTTGTTTCCGGGGTTTGTGTGTTGTATTTAGTTTGCATCATTTCTGTAAATGCTGCGTTTTTCTGTTGTATTTGTTTTCAGAGTTTGTTTGTTTTTCATTTCATTATTTGCAGCTGTTTCCTGCTTATGTATGCGTTTTGGACCGTTGTTCCGCGTTTGCACCTGCCGGCCACCGTACTTTCTTCCTACAGTATATTTTCCTTTTTGACCTGTTCTAGCTGTTGTCTTGTCAAAATCTAAATATCCCTTCAAATACAAGAAACTAGAGATGTCCCGATCCGATTTTCAAAAGATCGGAATTTGGAGAAAAAAATCGGGGATCGGGAATCTTTTTTATCAAATATTTTTATTATTTTATTTAATGTTACAAAACAAAAATGACCATGTTCACATCTTAAAGTCATCCTGAGGCCTTAGTTTGGGTTTAAAATTACACAACATCATGTATGTGTTGCTTCTTTTGGGCTTGTTTTCATAGACCTGGTTGCTTATTTCTCTCAAATCTGGCAACAGAGTGGGCAGGACGCAGTGTCTAATAGTAGCAGTAAGCTAACAAGAGGCTACGTTCAGCTGGTGACTCTGGAGTCGGGACAGAGAAAAGGTCAGGAGTTTGGAAGTATTATAAAATTGAAAGCGAAGGCAGTGTAACAGTCAGATACAATGTTTTCAAGGCGGAGGTTCCGCATGGTGGAAAGAACAGAGCTACGTTCAACACGACCAATCTAATACGCCACCTGATAAACAAACACCAACAACAACACGATAAGTACACAGCAGCCACTCAGGTAACGACACTGAAATAACCAACACTTTCAGAGACTTTTAAAAAGGAAAGAAAAACTGCCCCAGAACATTAAAAAGGCCAAAAAAATAACAGTCAAGATAGGTGAATTCATCGCGTTGGACGACCAGCCGTTATCTGTTACCTTTTTTTTCTCTTAATGCATTGCATAAAGATCAGTTCGGGAAAAATCGGTATCGGCTTTGTTACGTTCCCTCCTAATCTAGGGGTACGAAGGGAAGTAACAAAGCACAGAAATGACCAGGCACGAGAAAAAAGAGCGGAAACTGGTCTTCTGAAGCCACAAAGGGATGTTTAATTACCAATGATGGACAAGCAGAAAACGGGCTCACCAGCCAACTTGCAAAGCAAATTAAGATACAACTAGAAAATGCATTTCCTGCAGAAAATGCGTGCGAATGCTGTTAACTGTGAACATTTATGGCTGAATTTAGCTGAAAATGCAGAAAAAGCTGAATGTGTTATTAGCTGAATGTTAGCTGCTTTTAGCTACAAAAATGCAGAAAAAGCTTAATATTTCAAAGAAAAGGTTTAAAAAAGGTATAAACAACAACATGTATAGCCTTGATGTCCTGAAATAGCTGAATAATGTAATAGTTGAATGGTTTCTGCAGCTGAAAATAGGCTGAAGGAGTTAAATATCAGATGTAAGTACAGATGTAGCGCTTCATTTCAGACACCTACCCGTGCGGGTCCGTGATCGGCACGGGGTGGGCCCCTGCTCAAAAGGAAAACCCCCCCGCAGGACTTGAAACGCCCCCTTGATAAATACATTTAATTATAATGAAACCAGCTGCAATGGATCATGGATCCACCAGGGGGAGCCGTGAAAAGCTGCCACACTGAAACTCATGTGAAATAAACAGCTGATCTACAGGTATCTGATATAGCGGATATTTGTTAAGATCCATATATGTCACGGATAGGATCATATTCTGTGCTAAGTAAGAGACATGTAATAATTTACTAAACATCACCATGTTTGTATTTAACAAAATAATGTTTAATTCACGTTGGCGTAACTTACGCCACGTAAGTACAAAACCATCGCTATGTTTTTAGATCAGGAAATGCATCCAGGGTCAAACAAACGATGTTCGATCGTCATCCTTGCATTCATTAATGTATCATATGTTCGCGAGTTGAAATGAATGCACTACATTTAATCCACGTGAGTTTACAACAACAACAATAATCGCTTTGTTTTTATATCACATCCGACCGGAGGAAAATGCAGCGGCTCTCACTACCGATCAGCCTAATCCCACGGGCAAACAATAATATGTACAGTGTTAATAGTGTACTGTATTATTAGTGTCTAATATTACTGCTATAATAATCACACATTGAGTTGTTGAAATCAGACCGTCGTTTTTTTTTAAACGCTCTGAATAAAACGGCAGCTCTCAGGTGATCAGCTGTGTGTTTACACAATAAAATATGCATAGTAATTTAATACCTTCCAACACACATTGTAAGAACAGTTCTGTTTCATATGAGTGTTGAGAGCTGTATCCACAAATCTACTAATTTTGCCCTCAGTGCACCAGATTGATGCATTTAACTTCAATTTAAATAAAAACATCTTCTGTTGTAACAACAATAACATTATAAATAGTAACATAGCATGGTATTGCACATTTACTGTAGCTTTGAGTGTTACTGGCCTGACATTTTTTTATTACATGAATGAAGGTGACTGAGGCTTTTTAATATAGACTTTTCAGTGTCCCACATTTTGCACAGAACTGTCCCACATTAGGAAAACAGATTGTCTGAGACAACTTGGCACTAAGAGTACTAATATGTCTACCATTTCTTTTATGAGTTTAATATCTGCATGTTCTCTTTTGGTTTGATTAGGACACATCCTGGGGATTTCAGAATGTTACTGGATTTTGATTTATTGTATCGGCTTCATGTCGCAATATATTCCCGAAGTCTGAAATGCAAAAATGTTCCACATTAGGGCAATTCACCCTACATTTAATCATTTTGTTTATTTTTAACGAAATAAATGTGGTTTAATCCATCATGAAATTAATGTAGGCTATTTACTTAGTACATATCTGACATTAACACACTGTTCATACTGCTCACAGGCTGATATCTAGTGTATTCCTACCCCTCACTGTTTATTCATCATTCAATTCATTATATATTTTATTCTGTAGATTGTGAACATTACTTTTCACTTTACTGCTTGTTGCACCTGGTTAGAAGCTAAACTGCATTTCGTTGTCTCAGTACCTGTAATCTGTGCAATAACAATAAAGTTGAATCTAATCTTGAGCAGGAACTAATGTAGGCTATTTACTTAGTACATATCTGACATTAACGATTAAACACGTTTGTGCATTCTTTATGAATGCAAACCGAGTCAACCAACCCCCCATGTGTCCTATGTATGTTGGGGACCCTTTGTTTAAAACTAATTGGCCATCGGAATGTGTGGAGTCACATTCCACAGCTCTCTCCCCTCCTGTGATCCCCCGCACACAGAGAGAGAGAGAGGGAGATCGCTCTTCTGGAGTGAAGAGAGCGGAAATAATGATATTGCAAGTTAGAAACGTAAAATGCATTTTGACAGACACTTGGGGGAAATATGCTGCATTTTGAATGTCCGATAGTCCACCATTAACACCTTAGTCCGTCTCGTCTCATCAACGAAAACTAAATATACATGACATACTTTGTTTTAGTAGATTTCGCATGAGAGCAAAAGGAGAATATCCGTGTGTAAGAGTGAAAATGTATGTATGTAAAATGAGAATATATGTGTGTAAGAGTGAAAATATGCTGCATTTTGAATGTCCGATAGTCCACCATTTCCACCGGAAATATCAAACATTTAATAAAAGTGAAAAACAATGAACAAGACTTAACGTATTCATCATAATTAATTATATTTATTTCGTTTGGATGTAGGATTTTTGACTTTGTTTAGAGCAGTGATCTTCTACTATATGAACATGTTGGACCCAAAATCACAAAAAAAACGTAAAAACAGATTTTGAAAATGATTTTATTTTTCATAACACAAACATACACAACGAAACCATTTAAAAGCTGGAAATATATACATGGGATGTGACTATGATAATGTGAAAGTTTGATTGAGGTAGCATGGGATTTCATTCTGATAAGGCAAAAGTGTTATTATAAATATAATACAAATATATATATATATACACATTATGTACAACAATCTGTTTTTTTCTGTCTTTATCTGTGCCACGCTTCAAAGCGGTTTCTGTCAACTACGACACAGAGGGCAACATCACAGATTCCTCCTCCTCCATGTCAAAAAACAAGCTCAAAGCTTGACTCACGTTCAGAGTTCTCTTCATCATAGTTGAGTCTTCAAAACTCAAAATCTATCTAACTATATCTAAATTCTCAATGTTTGTCTGTCACTTTACTTCAATCGCAGTCTCCCGCAGCCTCTCTTCGTCTTCCGCCGCCTGTCTTCGTATATTTTCGTCTCTCTCCATTTCCCGCCGTCTCTCTTCGGTTCCCGCCGTCCCTCTTCGTCTCTTTTCGTCTCGTATCACTCCGTTTAACTGATTACCTCACCCCCTCCCTGGTAAATACATCCTGTTGAGCAGAATCTACAGTTTCCAGTATTTTCCGTTTCGTAAAATGATAAAATACGGCGAAGATATTAAAATATGTGCTTCCATTATTCATACTTCTGAAATATATCTGTATTAACTTTATATCATCATATGTCCGTGTTTATTGGGTATTTTTGCATGAAACAAAGACTGGCATATAGTTTCAAGCTAGTACTATTGACAGAAATACACATATACATCCTGTTGAGCAGGATCTACAGTTTCCAGTATTTTCCGTTTCGTAAAATGATAAAATACGGCTTAGATATTAAAATATGTGCTTCCATTATTCATACTTCTGAAATATATCTGTATTAACTTTATATCACCGTATCTCCGTGTTTACTGGGTCTTTTTGCATGAAACAAGACTGGGATATAGTTTCAAGCCAGTACTTTCGACAGAAACACACGGCAATGTTGTCCGGACTGTTGTTTTTATGCGGCACCGGCTTGAACAGGTCATGTGATCTGATCACGCCGGCGTGACGGTCAACTCCAAAGGGTTAATATTAAATACATATAAGTATTTTTACAACTTGTATTTAGAAATACTCTGTTGTAATTATTGATGCATACATGTGTTCATCCATTCAATGTGGCATCTGCTATAATGGGGTTAATGTATGATATTACTTAATAATACAATACATTATAATATATGATATGATAATTACATTTTAGTTTTATTCATTTCTTATTTCATAGTTTCTCATTATTATTATTATTTGTATCGCTCATCTTATTTTTGATTTTATTAATCTGTGTGAATCTGTGCTGTCCTGTTTTTCAGTCTCACCCTGTTGCTGTTTGAACTACTGAATTTCCCCACGGAATTAATAAAGGTCCATCTTATCTTAATGTATAAGTTGATTTACTTCAATCTACTGTACAATATTACAAGAAATATACTGCATAAAGCAAACTATATACTTTATTTGATCTAAAATATTGATGTGTCTACAACACCCATTGTGTATTTTGTGAATGAAGCGCCATCTCATGGTTAAATCCTGTAATTAAACAAATAGGGAAATTGGGCAACGCCCTGTAGCAATTTGGCAACACCCCCAGCCACTGGCATCCGCTGGGCTTTTGACTGGGACACACCCATTTGAGTCTGATCTGGAGTGCTACATCTGTAGTAGTGAATGAATTTGTATTAAGATGAGAAAAGAAAGTAAAAAGGCTTGGGAAAGCAGAAGAATATTTGAACTGCAAACTTTTGAACTAACTTGATGGTGAATGATCTGTCGCCATGCCAACGGCATTTGATGACATCCCATAATACTCTTAGATGTGTTGATGGCTGCATCGTTACCAAACCTGTGAAGTTTTGGGCCATTTCGAGCATTTTCACTGAAGTTATGAGAAAACCGTGTTTCATGGTGAGCATTGTGTTGCCATGGCAACAGCATTTGAAGAAATCTCAAAACAGTCCCGTAGATGTCTTCGCGGCTGGACTGTTGGCACACATGTGAAGTTTGAGCACTTTTTGAACATTTTCATAGGAGTTACACATTAAATTAGGAGGTTATATTACTCTCTCTTCTCTTGATCGCCCTCTCTTTTCTCTTGATCGCCCTCTCTCTCTCTCTTCTAACCCTCAATCTTGATCTTCTCTTGATCATTCATCATCATCAGTGTGTGTCTGTGTGAGAGAGAGAGAGAGAGTGTGTGTGTGTGTGTGTGTGTGTGTGTGTGTGTGTGTGTGTGTGTGTGTGTGTGTGTGTGTGTGTGTGTGTGTGTGTGTGTGTGTGTGTGTGTGTGTGTGTGTGTGTGTGTGTGGTGTGTGTGTGTGAGAGAGAGAAGTGTGTGAGAAAGAGTGTGCGTGTGCATGTGTGTGAGTGAGAAAGAGTGTGCGTGTGCATGTGTGTGTGAGAGAGAGAGAGTGTGAGTGTGAGTGAGTGAGTGAGTGAGTGAGTGAGTGGCTGTGTGTGTGTGTGTGTATATATATATATGTGTATGTGTGTGTATGTGTGTGTGTGTGTGGTGTGTGTGTGTGTGTGTGTGTGTGTGTGTGGTGTGTGTGTGTGTGTGTGTGTGTGTGTGTGTGAGAGAGAGAGAGTGAGTGTGTATGTGTGTGAGAGAGAGTGTGTGGGTCTGTGTGAGAGAGAGAGAGAGTGTGTGTATGTGTGAAAGAGAGAGTGTGTGTCTGTGTGTGAGAGAGATAGAGAGAGAGAGTGTGTCTGTGTATGTGTGTGAGAGAGAGAGAATATGTGTGTATGTGAGAGAGAGTCTTTAAAAAGCTGAATATTTTAAAAAGTATAACATATTTTGAAAAAGTTGAAAGTTTCCCATCATGTGTTGAAAAGGCTGAATAGTTTGATATTTGAATGGTTCCTGCAGCTGAAATTAGGCTGAAGGAGTTAAATAAATATATTAAATGTAAGTAGTAGTGATTGAATGTTTACAAACACCTGTGTGTGTAAACCCAGAGATCAAAGGGTTCCATGGTGTCTGCTCTGATGATGTCACTCACGTGTGTGTGGCTCCAATCTGCCAACACCAACACCATCACAACCAACTGCAGCACTGAGTCCCATAAGAATGCATTGAGGATTATATCTGACAATTTTGCCACCTGTTCAAAAACTATGGCTCTTATCAAAAAATGAGCAGACCGTTAGCATCAGGGAACCCCAATGAACTGATATATGTATTTTTCTTGGGTTTTGTGTGTACAATGTGGAGATGGGAGCAGTTTGTCTAAAGTGTACTTCTCCCTGCTCTGAAGAAAGATCTGGAACAATTTAACAAGGGAATCAATTGGGAGCTTGCTGGACTTTTTGTCACTTCATACCCATTTTGTCTAATATTTGTTCTTAATTTATTTTTATTTTCCAACCTAGGAGAGGTTTTCCTACGTTTTTCATGAAAGAATATGTCTGAGTAGTGTAGGGTTTGGGAATTATAGCAAGTTTAAAACATTTTTGGGGGAGAATTTCAGGCACTGCTGCACTCTAGAGTTAACGAGCTGCTCCATCAACTCCAATGTTAAGATCTGGAAAAGGCCTCTCTACCAAGCTCCAAACTAAATTCAATATCTCAAAAAGTTGAAAATATATCAAAATTATTTTACACAAGTTGTATAGCTGAAGGTATTGTGATCATTTGAAAGTTGGAATGAAGTGTCTGGCTGAAATTATGTGGAAGGAGATGCATTTAGCGCAAAGTGTAGGAAAAGTGGATTTGAAGGCATCTCCCATTGACTGCAATGTTAAAAAAAAAGTTTAAAAAGCTGAATATTTCAAAAAGTATAACATATTTTTAAAAAGTTGAAGGTTTCCCATCGATTCCTGAACAGGCTGAATAGTTTAATATTTGAATGGTTTCTGTAGCTGAAAATAAGCTGAAACATAACCTTTATTTGCCGCTAACTGCGCTTTCGAACAACTAACCTCCAATAGCAGGCAATGTAAGAGGGTGTTGGATCTATAATCCTTGCTCTTCCCAAACGTTGGCTACCTAAAATAGAGAAAGCTTGTTTATTGTGGGGAGATTTATATACAGCAGTGATGCCAAGCGTTTAGCAGCGGCTATGCTCTAGGAACAATACTTTCTCCCGGACAGCTTAGGCCCCATTGAATCTCTAATGACAGCATTGTGCTTTAATTTGTGTGTCTCCAGAGCAACACTTATTGTAGTTATAGCATCTTACCAAACAAGCTAATGATGACCTTTCAAAATGAGAGTTCTTTCCTTGCGTGATTTTCCCTCTGTTACCATCTATCTTGTCTCATATGGGTCTCGTAAGAAGTCCCATTTTAGATACAGGCAGGGTCACACACACAAAATAAACCTCATGACTACACTCGTGCAAAACAAACAAGTCTAAACACAAACGCACACACACAGCACAGAGGCAATTTCCCCCACAGTCTGAAGAGGACAATCTGTTGTTTCTCACAGCAGAAATATATGTCTTTCACATGGTATCACTTTCTTGGTTTCAGTCTGTCCTGTATTGTCCCCTTTTTATGTCTCAATCCCTTTTTTCCCTTCATCTTTTATATCACAGCCACATCTGACAGAAGCTCAACCATATCCCATGCGCCCTTGATGTGGCACACACACACACTCATCAATATCTCCTCCAAGCAAACAAACACACTAAGTGATCATCCATTTCCCATCGAGCCCTTTGGCCGAGCTACAGTGTGTGTTGCCATGGTAACTAAATACTCTTCAAATGACGAGTTGGCTAATAACACCTCTTCCAGGGTGAAAACAATCCATTGCATATTTGTGTGCAACTCGATTTTGACAGGATAACAACTGGTGATTTCTAGAGTTGTGTGAGTAACATTCTGTTTTTAGACTTCTCTGTTTCAGTGTGTGTACTCTGTATAAATGCTCTGTAGTTGATCTGACTGAAATTGGGATTTGAAATCTCAAAACCGCTACAGTATCTGTCAGGCAGAAACTTGGGACAAGTAATTTGACTGAAACCTTAAAACTGAACTAACTGACTGGGTTAACTTTGATTTAAACATTTGTAGAATACTAAGAGCTTTATTGAGTAGGTGTAACTGTATTAAGGGTTAAACTCATAACTTTATAACTTAGGGTTTAATGTAATTGTAAAACCATTGGGCCACTGAAAAGACAATAACAACTCAGGAGGGAGCCAGTCTAGATTTCCTTTTGAGGGCCACCAGCTGCAGAGAGTTAACTAATTAAAGGGACGTGGCCCCACAGCTGTGAGAACTCAGCAATCAGGTGTCCATTTTAGGTAGCACTTTCCTGGAGCGTCAGCTTCAGTGTCAGACAGACAAAGACAAAGGAGTCCTGCTGGAGTAAGACTGACAAAGACAAAGGAGTCCTGCTGGAGTCACGAGGGTGGCAAAGAGGAGGCAAATCCTACTTTGATTGAGCGAAGTATCGCTGGTGTTTTATTTTATTTGGTTGTTTAGCCCCTCAGGCTATAATCATGTGTATTTTCTCCATTCCTGTTTATGTGTCTTCTCACAATTATCACTGGCCCCGTGTATCTCGTAATCGATATAACCGGCCTGCTCTCGTCTATCCCACATGCTCCACTGACATCCAACATCTAGTTTCAGGGCGGCCTGTGGAACTGCCAGTCAGCTGTTCCTAAGGCTGACTTCATCTCTGGCTACGCTTCCCTGCAGTCTCTGGATTTCCTTGCTCTCACTGAGACATGGATTACTCCATCCAACATATCCACCCCAGCAGCTCTCTCCACAGCATATTCCTTCTCCCATACACCCAGACCCACTGGCACAGGAGGTGGCACTGGTCTCCTGCTCTCTCCCAACTGGAGCTTTCCCCTATTCAAGCTACCTAACTTCGCTCCTTCCACCTTTGAATTCCATGCCGTCACAGTAACCCATCCTATACAATTAACCATTGTTGTTCTCTACCGTCCACCAGGCGCCTTGGGGACTTCTTGGAGGAATTAGATAATCTCCTCTGACACATCCCTGAAACTGGCCCTCCCGCTGTACTTCTCTGAGACTTCAACCTCCAGATAGGGAAGATAGACGAACTAACATCTCTGTTAACCGCCTTTGCTTTCTCACTGTCTCCATCCCCACCAACTCATAAAGCTGGCAATGTCCTTGATCTCATATTCTCAAGGAACTGCACTACTTCTAACCTCTCTGTAAACCCGCTCCACACCTCCGATCACTTCTCCATTTCATTCTCTCTACCCCATTCCAAACATAACGAACTAATCTCTTCTCATCCTGCACCTGTCCGCCGTAACCTTCGTTCCCTCTCCCCCTCTACCTTTGCCTCATCGGTGCTCTCAGCCCTCCCTTCCTCTGACTCATTCCAACTCCTACCTCCAAACTCTGCTGCAGAAACTCTCCTCTCTACTCTCTCATCCTCTCTGGACTCTGTCCTCTCACATCTCGGCAGGCTCGTCAGTCCCCTCCTGCTCCCTGGCTAAATGACGCACTGCGTGCTAATAGAACCATCCTTCGGGCAGCAGAGCGGAAACGGTGGAAATCCAAACACCATGACGACCTCCTAACCTATCAGGCTCTCCTCTCCTCTTTCTCTGCTTCGATCTCTCAGGCAAAAAGCACTTTCTTTCAAGATAAGATCCAATCTTCCTATTCCAATCCTAAAAAACAATTTTCCATCTTCTCCACCCTCTTGGACCCTCCCAAAGCCCCTTCCCCCTCCTCCCTTCTGTACTCACAACTCCCCGGTTAGGTGCTTCGTTGTTAGAGTTTACCCCAGTGGACGAGAGGGTCGCCTCCCTACACCTGCGGGTTATCGGGGGGAAAACTCTGACTGTTGTGTGTGCTTATGCACCCAACAGCAGTTCAGACTATACGGCCTTCTTGGAGAACCTGGAAAGAGTCCTGTATGGGGCTCCTGAAGGGGACTCTTTAATCTTGCTGGGAGACTTCAACGCACATGTGGGCAATGATGGAGACACTTGGAGGGGCGTGATTGGGAGGAACGGCCCCCCTGATCTGAACCGGAGTGGTGGTTTGTTACTGGACTTCTGTGCTAGTCATGGATTGGCCATAACAAACACCATGTTCGAACATAAGGATGCTCATAAGTGTACGTGGTACCAGAGCACCCTAGGCAGAAGGTCCATGATCGATTTCGTTATCGTATCATCGGACCTGAGGCCGTATGTTTTGGACACTCGGGTAAAGAGAGGGGCGGAGTTGTCAACTGATCACCATCTGGTGGTGAGTTGGGTCGAGTGGCGGGGGAAGCCTCTGGATAGACCTGGTAAGCCCAAACGTGTAGTTCGGGTGAACTGGGAACATCTGGAGGAGGCCCAAGTTCAGGAGGCCTTCAACTCACACCTCCGGCGGAGCTTTTCGGGCATTCCTGTGGAGATTGGGGACATTGAACCAGAGTGGTCGGTGTTCAAAGCCTCTATTGCCGAAGCCGCGGCGGGGAGCTGTGGTCTCAAGGTCCTAGGTGCCTCAAGGGGCGGTAACCCTCGAACCTCCTGGTGGACACCGGTGGTCAGGGAAGCCGTCCGACTGAAGAAGGAGGCCTTCAGGGATTTGTTATCCCGGGGGACTCCCGAGGCAGTTGCAAGGTACCGACAGGCCTGAAGGGCAGCAGCTTCATCCGTGGCCGAGGCAAAGCAGCGGGTGTGGGAGAAGTTTGGAGAAGACATGGAGAAAGACTTTCGGCGGCACCAAAGTTGTTCTGGAAAACTATCCCGACACCTCAGGAGGGGGAAGCAGGGGACCATCCAAGCTGTGTACAGTAAGGATGGGACGTTGTTGACCTCAACTGATGGAGTGTTAGGGCGTTGGAAGGAACACTTTGAGGAACTCCTGAACCCGACAACTCCGCCCTCTATGTTAGAGGCAGAGCTGGAGTATGACGGGGGATCAACACCAATCTCCCAGGGGGAGGTCACTGAGGTCGTCCAACAACTCCACAGTGGCAAAGCCCCGGGGGTGGATGAGATCCGCCCGGAAATGCTGAAGGCTCTGGGTGTTGAGGGACTGTCATGGTTGAGACGTCTCATCAACGTTGCGTGGAAGTCGGAAACAGTACCGAAGGAGTGGCAGACCGGGGTGGTGGTTCCCCTTTTTAAAAAGGGGGATCAGAGGGTGTGTGCCAATTACAGAGGCATCACACTACTCAGCCTCCCCGGGAAAGTTTACTCCAAGGTACTCGAAAGGAGGGTCAGGCCGATTGTCGAACCTCAGATTGAGGAGGAACAATGCGGATTCCGTCCTGGTCGTGGAACGACGGATCAGCTTTTTACTCTCGCAAGGATCCTGGAGGGGGCCTGGGAGTACGCTTATCCGGTCTACATGTGTTTTGTAGACTTGGAGAAGGCGTATGACCGAGTTCCCAGGGAGTTACTGTGGGAGGTGCTGCAGGAGTATGGGGTGAGGGGGTCGCTACTCAGGGCCATCCAATCTCTGTACTCCCAAAGCGAGAGCTGTGTCCGGGTCCTCGGCAGTAAGTCGGACCCATTTCCGGTGAGGGTTGGCCTCCGCCAGGGCTGCGCTTCGTCACCAATCCTATTTGTAATATACATGGATCGGATTTCGAGGCGTAGTCATGGGGGAGGGGGTCTGCAGTTCGGTGGACTAAGGATTGCACCACTGCTTTTTGCAGATGATGTGGTTCTAATGGCTTCATCGGTCTGCGACCTTCAGCACTCACTGGATCGGTTCGCAACCGAGTGTGAAGCGGCTGGGATGAGGATCAGCAACTCCGAATCTGAGGCCATGGTTCTCAGCAGGAAACCGATGGACTGTCCACTCCAAGTAGGGAATGAATCCTTACCCCAAGTGAAGGAGTTCAAGTATCTCGGGGTCTTGTTCTCGAGTGAGGGAACAATGGAGCGTGAGATGGGCCGGAGAATCGGAGCAGCGGGAGCGGTACTGCAGTCGCTTTACCGCACCGTTGTGACGAAAAGGGAACTGAGCCAGAAAGCAAAGCTCTCTGTCTACCGGGCCATTTTCGTTCCTACCCTCACCTATGGTCATGAAGGATGGGTCATGACCGAAATAACGAGATTGCGGATACAAGCGGCCGAAATGGGTTTTCTCCGCAGGGTGGCTGGTGTCTCCCTTAGGGATAAGGTGAGAAGTTCGGTCATCCGGGAGGGACTCGGAGTTGAGCCGCTCCTCCTTCACGTCGAAAGGAGCCAGTTGAGGTGGTTCGGGCACCTAGTTAGGATGCCACCTGGGCGCCTCCCTGGGGAGGTGTTCCAGGCACGTCCAGCTGGGAAGAGACCAAGGGGTAGACCTAGGACCAGGTGGAGGGATTATATCTCTTCGCTGGCCTGGGAGCACCTTGGGATCCCCCAGTCAGAGCTGGTTGATGTCGCCAGGGAAAAGAAAGTTTGGGGCTCTCTGCTGGAACTGCTACCCCCGCGACCCGACCACGGATAAGCGGGAGAAGATGGATGGATGGATGGATGGTTTTTCATACCACTGCTACGCTGATGACACCCAACTAATCCTGTCCTTTCCCCGCTCAGAGACCCAGGTCGTCGCACGCATCTCTGCTTGTCTAGCTGACATCTCTCAGTGGATGTCTGCTCATCACCTCAAGCTCAACCTTGACAAGACTGAACTGCTTTTCCTTCCGGGAAAAGATTGTCCCATTCTTGACCTGACAATCAACATCGGCACCTCTGTTGTTTCCCCGACTCAGACTGCAAGGAATCTGGGTGTGATCCTAGATAACAACCTGTCCTTCACTGCAAACATCGCTGCTACAACCCGTTGCTGCAGATACACGCTTTACAACATCAGGGAGATTCGTCCCCAGCTGACCCAGAAAGCCACGCAGGTTCTGGTCCAGGCTCTCGTCATCTCACGCCTAGACTACTGCAACTCCCTCCTGGCTGGTCTACCTGCATGTGCCATCCGACCTCTGCAGCTCATCCAGAATGCAGCGGCTCGTCTCGTCTTCAACCGTCCTAAATTCTCCCACACCACGCCGCCCTTCCGCTCCCTCCACTGGCTTCCGGTAACTGCTAGAATCCACTTCAAGACAATGGTACTTGCGTACCATGCTGCGAATGGATCTGGCCCTTCCTACATCCAGGACATGGTTAAACCGTACACCCCAGCACGTGCACTCCGCTCTGCATCAACCAAACGGCTCGCTGCACCCTCGCTGCGAAGGGGACCCAAGTTCCCATCAGCAAAAACACGTGGGTTTGCTATCCTGGCTCCAAAATGGTGGAATGAGCTCTCCATTGAAATCAGGACAGCAGATAGCTTACACACCTTCCGGCGCAGACTGAAAACTCATCTCTTTCGACTCCACTTCGAGCGATAGAACTATTAACAAAGCACTTTTATACTAATAAAGGACTGGCTTACCTAAAGCCAGTTGAGTAGCACTTGAAATGTTTTTGCTCTATGAAACCTGATGTACTTATATGATTCTGTTTTCTTCAAGGTTTGTATTTTGTTGGTCGAACGCACTTATTGTATGTCGCTTTGGATAAAAGCGTCAGCTAAATGCAATGTAATGTATGTAATGTGTCCCGACTATGAGCACAGGTGCATCGAAGGGATGTGTGCACGCCACCCCTCGTCTATGCTCAAATAATAATTCCCCCCCCCCGGTGCCCCCTCTGTCAAAGCACGTCACATTATTATAAAATAATAGCCAGAGCGGTGAGAATGGGAGGGTTGTTAAAGGTCCCAAGTATCATTATCTCCAACACACTGAGCATTCTTCCCACCATCCACCAACCGAAAAGTTCAACCGGTGTGTTTTTTCACGCCAAAGCTGAAAAAGCGTACTAATCCAGGTCCACACAACTGTTTTAACAAGCATCAGCACAACGTCAGTCACTGGCGGGTTTGCTCCAGTCTTCTACTACCCCTTAGACATATCTGCAGTGTCATCTGTGCCCGCTGAGAGGGTCAGAAGTTGTTTGCCTCGCTCTATCATAGACCGGCAACGTGTCAGAAGAGTGTAGTAGAGATTCCCATGACCTTTCTCACCCAGACAAAGACCTGCATGAGTAAGCACGCTTTGAGATAAGGTATTTGTTCTTAACTACTGCTACTAGATAAGCGTATTCCTAAGAACAGACTATACTTAAAAGCAGCCTTAAGACTGTGCACTGTCTCAGCTTGTACTAGTAGTATATCTGTTTCTAAAAGCACTCATTCAGCAGATTCTATCATTCTCTCAGTAGTTGCAACATAAATGGCAAAACAAGCACATTTTTACCCAGTTGTTCCTTTTCTTACCAGGACTTCAGAGCATGGTCTCTCTCATTTACTGTAGGACGCCTGGACAAAAAGTTTCTAGTAGAATTCCATCTGTAAATGTTAGCATGGGTCGCTTCACTGATTATTGATTCTCTGTCTGCAGTATCCACACAACACAGATAATTTTAATCCGTTGTGTGACCAAAGACATTTGTGTCTTTTGTGAGGAGACGATACATTCGAGGACTTGGGGTTTAAGAGGCAAAGCTATTGTACAGCGCTAATAGTCTGGACTCATTCCTGCCATCCCCTGTCATCAGTCAGTGATGCCTCCAAGGCCACAGCCATTTATAATGACTCCGCTGCTTGTGTTTCAAGATTTAGATACTACAATAAAACATATACAGCTCTGGAAAAAATGTATAGACTACTGCAGCATTATCAGTTTCTCTGGTTTTAATATTTATAGGTTTGTGTTTGACTAAAAGTATTTTTATTGTATTCTATAAACAAGTGGTTCCCAACCTGGGGGGCGCCAAAGATGATTTGAGGGCAAATATCATATTTAGACTTTTTTCTTTTCTTAAATTTTTTTTTTACATATAATTGTAACGCAATACACGATTGTCACTAAAAGCCTTGTCTCTACATTACAATAAAAAATTATTCATTAATTCATTTGAATAAAAATTCAAGTTAGTAGCTAATAAAAGGCATAAAAAGACAGAAATGTATAATTTCTCTTTAATATAAATGTTTCCTCTGCCCGTAAAGTGTCCAAACCAGGCTTTTCTGGATAAGCGCATTTTTAAAACATAGTCATTACCGGTTTCAGTTGGATTATTTGTCACAGTTGCTCGGATCAGATCGGTCTCCTCCATTTTGTAGATTATTTACGACTTTTGAATCCACATAAACACATCGGCAAAATCCGGCTTACTTTGAGCATGTGTTTTAAACAGTTTAATCCCTTTGTGAATTGTTTCCACTTGCGCCGTCCTTTAAATTTCTTCATACAGCGGGCATACAAATTAATTAATCCTGAGTCCAATAACCATCAAAGTCACTCCAATAGTGCTCCTTAATTACGCTTTCATCCTCCTTTAACAAAATACTTCACATTCATCAAGTTTGTGACGGTAGTTGTAGCATTTTTGAGACTTTTAAACTTTAATTACCGCTGTTGCACTCCTGTTGGAAGTTTGCGCCCCCCCCCCCCCCCCACACACACACAAGGGGGGGGGGGGGCGCAACTTCCAACAGGAGTCATTTGGGGGGGCTCTTGGGAAAAAAGGTTGGGAACCCCTGCTATAAACTACTGACAACTTTTCTCTGTGTTGGGTTTCAACAGACACTGGAATGGAATGGCTGCCATACATGTACAGAGTGATCTATAAAAAAAATTCAGAGCTGTATATATAGTATAAGAACAATGTCCTTTTCATTTACTATTCATCTGTGTAAGTAGATTTAGTCAGCTTCGGCACCTAACTTCTGAGATGAAGTACTTACTTAGTATTTTTTTGTAGTGTTATTATAGTCCACTGCATATCAGGGATGTATTATGCAAATGCTAAATGAATATTATCATCCTGAAATGTGACACTCTTAATGGTTTGCCCTGCGTAATGAGTACTTTTGATGCTTAAATTCATTTTCCTTCACACTTACTTGTTTTACATGTAATGAAGTATTTTTACATCATGGTCCCACCACATAGAACACAACTATTGTGGATTCATTAAATCATTAGCTTTGCTTAGAGACTATTTGAAAGCATTACTGACATACTGTGATTTTAGGTTGGTGCTATGTCACCTTTGTTGCTCGTCACAGCTTCATAATAAAATAACAAGGTTTTAAACACATCATAAATGCAGTTTTAAGTCATGCAGTCATAAAGCCGTTTGGTTTATAGACTTATGAGGCCCTTTGCTGGGAAAAAGAAAAGTCTTTCTTCTTAAGTTTTGATGCTTTATCACTCAACACCAAGTCACCCCATTAAAGATTCATTGCTGCAGTTTATGTCTAAGAAACATGCTTATCATTGTGTATTGGGTGACTGTGTGTTTGTGTTTTGCAGCTGCTGTGTGAGAAATTATTTAAACAGCTGGTTTTTACGCTGGGGCTAAATAGTCCCTCCGAGACACACGCATAGACACTAAAACTATTAATATATGCAGTTATCATATTTATTTATAGGCCATTTAGTGGGAAAGTGTCACAAGGTAACAAAGATAACAGCAGTGAGGGTTTGAGAGAGCTCACAATAATTTAGCACCTTTGCAGACAGGTGATGTAACAACAACAACAACAACAACACAGCAACCATGACCACAAACATCAACTAAAATCCAAGTGTATGCGTGTGTGAGTAAGATAAAAGCCCTCTTATGGAAAAGCAGGGATAAGAGCGCAGACAGCTACCTGGACTGTTTGTTTTGTGCTGCGGTTACAGGGAGAAAATTGCAGCGCATTCTGCAAATAATAATGACGATGAAAGTTATTCAGTGGAACAGACCAGCAGGGACTGACTCGGTGTGTCGAGATGAGGTAGGAAATGAGTATCATGCCGGCAGCAAAGAACATTTGCAGAGAGAGGAAGAAGGGGGAAGCAAAACAAAGATGGGCGGAGGTAGTATATCGAGATCAACTGTAAATAAAATGACGTTACCAACCTGTCTACCTATCCCTCTACTTATCGTTTGTCTTTTTCTTAAATGTTGATTAGTCCAATCTTTCAATCCACCACTTCTCACCCTCTCTCACTGGTTCAGTGGTTGTCTCTCACACACAATGCACTCACACATCCAGAAAACACTGCTCACAGCCTAAAAGATGCACTGACACACAATGTACACCACACATTACCAAAGACACAAAAGGTGTGTGCATCCCACGCTCGTGCACACGCCCTGACACAGGCATACAGGTATTCACAGTTTGAGTGAGCTGCAGGTGGAACTAATTGTCTCAGCGCGAGTACAAGTCTCCCCTCGTTCACCCGAGTTGTTCCCCTCTCCTCCCTTCAGCTACTTATTTCCTCTCCTCCTCTTCACACCTCACCTCTCCTTCTCTCCTTTCTCTCCCCTCTAATTTTCTTTGCCCTCTATTCTCATCCTTTCAGTGAGTTCATCCACAACCTAGCCTGACCTGGCTGAGTACACACACAAACACTTTGGAATAGAGTTGAACAACCTAAATGTCCTTCATTCTTAATGAGAGATTATGCTGAAATGGTGACTGCTGAGACAGGCCACAATGCAGCAAGAGCTGAAATTATAGTCGGTTAAAAACTGTTTTCAACGTCCTGTGCAACAGACGTTTTTGGCTCTTTGCTGTAACTATTCTAAATGTCCCCTCTGTGGGATGGATAAAGGTATTCTGATTGTCGATGCAGATTTGACCAGTAACAGAAAGAAAGTAATTATTTCGAGTTTTGGAAACCTTTTAAACCAATTTGGTGGATTGGATAGTCATATTGTTTCCTCCAGAGTATCCAGCAAAACTAATCAACAAAGAACTTCCAGTGGAGAGTCTCTCGTCCTATGAAATCACACTAGATGTGAAGGAAGTGCCACACAGATGTATTACAAAGATCCATCAAAAAAAGGTTTAAAACTGTCTGAATATCTTAAAATTGCCAGTAATGTTTCATTGTATATAATAAAACGATGAATTTATTCAGTTAACTTTCATCTTTAGCACAATAAATTGTGTTCATTAAGTTAATTTAAGGACAATTACTTTAGATCTAAGTGTAAAAATAATGTGCTAGACCAGGGGTTTTCAAAGTGTGGGAAGGTGAGCCTCCCCTCCCAATTATTATGACTATTATTATTGTTGTGGTTGCTATAATTTCAATTGCGTTTTTCAAAGAGGTCCAGTTAGAGTCATGAAATGCTCTGTTTTCGCTGTCTACCTTTCTCTTTTTGGAGCACATTTGAAATTACTCCAGCTGTTTCTCTCTTCGTGTCTCGTTCCTGTGTTTGAATCTATCGTGCTGACTCACTGACTGCACCGATTTGATTGGCTGAGTAGAGTCACCTCCTTAAAACATTCAACAATAACTTTTTTAAACCTTTTTATCTTTATGTTTTAAACATCTTTTTTAAAACATTTTTAACATTTTCAACATCGTGGATAAATCATTATACGCTCCCGGCAACACACTGAACGTCAACTCTGGGTCCTTCTCACTTCGGTTCAATTGATTCCTTGTGTCCCTCACTTGCATCGTTTCCCTGCGACTAGTCCCTCCTACCAGGGAAGCATGGAGAGATGCAAGGAAACCACGAGAAGCAGGGAAATTAGTTTTAAGAGCAATGGGACGTCCTTTCCTCCGGAGCGTCACGTGAAGCGACGTCCGTTTGTGATGACGCTGCACAGCTGATCGTCTGACAGCAGCTCTGTCCCCGTTATTTCCACACACACCCCCGCCTCATTTACTGACACAAACATTTGTATCATCTGTTACCCAAATAAATAAAATCAAATAAGAACTCATTCTAAAAAAAATAAACGCCATTCTTAAAATGTATAAACGAACAATAGTTTGATTAATATTGATTAGAGTGCACAATAGAAATAAAATAATTCAGAGAAGAAGAGATATGTTATCTATCAAAACCCAGTTAGATTAACATTCATTGGATTGCACACTTTGTTTGTTTGTGTGGATATTGTAAGGAAATATTTGTATGTATTCATGCAAACTGTGAAGAAGCTTGAAAATGATTTGTGTAGAAAACTGGGCTGGTTTTGGGCCTGCTAACATGTGGTTTTTTGAGGACAAGGAAGGTCAGGAGTTAACATACAGTCATCCCTGATGTGGGGTGTTGATGATAATTTGGGCAGCCAATCACTGGTCGGGAAGGGAGGCACAGATAACTCCTCCTTGGGTCAGCGAGGTATATAGACAGGAACCCCGCTGTGTTCGGTCTCTCTCTTCTCGCGTCGCTGGGACTGGAGGTCTGGCGGCCTGTGGGCAGGAGCCAGGAGTAGGCCAAACTCCTGACATTACACATATGATACGATATGGTTGTGTATGATAATGTATTTGATTGTATTGCATTGTATATTACCATTAAAGTGGATTATTGTTAAACGGTTACTTGTATGCTCTGGGTTTCCTTCATGTAAGATAACGGCTTGTGTAGGGACGCGAGGAGATTTAAGAAAGCGGACGAGTTGTCCACTAAATCTCCTAACAAATGGTGATCTCGACGCCGAATAAACATGAGCTGTGGAAGGATTCAGACGACCACACTGGGTCGGGAACAAGCACTTTTAGACGCCTCGGACAATAGCAGGGCCCTGTAGGATTGTCTGTAGGCGTTTCAGAGTGTTTTTGAAGTTTGAATGGAGTATACAATGCATATTTTTTACCATGTTAGGAAAGTTATATAAAACACGTGAACGTTGATCGCAAGGTACAGAGAGTCCTGCGTGACAAGAAATAAAGCAGTTAGCGTGGATCTCAGGTAATTTATTCCGGAGTGGCGTGGAAGCGGTGCAGTTCGTGGGTTGTGGGTGTGATTCCCACACGACGGAACCTGGATGCTCGATATTTTCAGATCGAGCCGCCGTTTAAAACTGGGGGTAAAATAACAGTCCAAGACCAAATAAGCGAAAGTGTCAGTGGACTGTTATCTGTTAAATCCTTGGGAGAGAGCGCTAACGTCACCTACATTGTGACGAGACCGGCTCCCGTTTCCCTTGTCTGTAAAAATTCATTTGAAAGGCTGGCGTAAACATAACGTTGATCGCAAGGTAGGCAGAGAGTCCTGCGCGACGACATATGTAGCACGTTATCAAGCTAGACAAACTGTACGGGGAATAAATCTGTGTGATTTTTACCTGAATAACCTGTGTGAGCATTGTCTGTGGAAATCAGACATTCGATCAGAAGAGTGAAGCTCATTTGTGCTCTGCTGCTGCCATCTAGTGGCTGAAAAGGGGGGAAGCACGTTAATTGAGTCAGATAAATAAAAGCGAAGTCAATATAGTGCGTATATTTAAATAAATGAGCTGTCTGTAGGTTGTCATTGTTGATTAGTACAGACCTTGTTTTATGTTGGTAAATGTAATGGTACAAAAGCAAGCTATTAATCACAATTGTATTTTTAGGTTATGAATAAAACAAAAAGTAGTGGCCTAAGGGATAAGCAGAAAGGTTTTTGGGCGCTTAGGTTTGCAATGTGCGCCATCACGTTAAAACAGGATTGGTGGCATTTTCAGTTCATTGCTTGCTTCCACACGCCTTCCCCCTCCTTGTCTCTTTCACGACTATAGTTAATGCATTAGAACGATTGTCAATCTGCCGTGTTTCTAGGAATCGGACTCGCTGTTCCGGAACGGCCTTTCAAAATAAAAGCCAAAGGCCGCTGTTCGCCAGAGAGGCCTTCACAATAAAACAGTAATTAGCTTAACAATATATTTAACTTATATTGCGTCCTTAAAATATTGATTTTAATTCATTACAGATCTAACCTGCTTGCAACACAACTTAGATAAACAATTTCAAGTGGTTAAAGGGGGTTTCCTGTCTGGCTCATTTGATTTAGAACTGAAGTAAGGGAGAATAGTGTTTTAGTCATTCCTCATGGTTTCTGAAGATAAATCATCAGTTTGTCTGGACTTTGATATAGAGATAGGATCATGGTGGAGAAGGAAGACCTTTTTGGGTTTCAAATTAAAGAAGAGTTTAAGGATGAAGTAAGCAGGACTTCAACTGGTCAAAAGAGATTTTAAAGTTTAATATTCTTGGTTAGCAAACAAGACATCTGATTATTATGTCACACATGATAATCTTGTTATAGAAACTAGCTTAAAATATTGGAGAAAATATGTAGATGTTCTTTCGTAGTGTGTGGAATATGTGATGCTGGAAACATGTACGTTTTTCAATGTATAGGAGAAAATGGTTTCCTGAAAGAGTTATGTTGGGTAAATATGTAGCAATGGATGAAACAATTTTTAGAGTGAGTTTTTGTAATATCATTTGTAGACATCAATTAGGTTGTTTAGATGGCATTTAACAATTAAGACAGATAGTATGATTACAAAGAGTCAGAGTGGAAAGGGTTGGATTTATTTAACCTCAGTGTGCTAGATTTTTTATAGGTAATGCGTCCCGAGACCTGGACTCCCCCTCTGAGTTAGAAAAGGCTACGATCCCGACCCTCCAAGCAGACAAAAGACCTAACCCAACAGGCGACTCCTCCTTCTCCATCGAACAGACAGAGAACCAGAGCTGAAACAACAACAACAAGACTGCAGCCAGAACTATCTCCACCTGTGGCATCCAGAACCAAACAGCATGCTGACGGGCAGAAATCTACGCTCATCAGTCCCTCAGACGGGACCATGAAGTTCCAAGCTGAGCACAAGAGCAAAGTGTGGGACATGAGAGCAGAATCCGCCCTCCATAAAAACAGCAGGGAGACTGTAAAGGAGGAGATGAAATGCAAAACAGTGCAAGAACATTAGCATGATGGGGCATGCAGATGTAACTGGGCCAATGGCTGACAGCGGATGAAGTTACAGCTGATGGACTGAAGAGAACACAGAATCAGAGGAGTTGGCATGGTCGATTAGAAGTGAGGAGGCCGGGGTCACGGCTTGAGAAAACCAGAGGAGGAGAAAAGGAAAACGGGAATGAGTGAGTTTACACATAAACACACTTATTCACAAAACGCACATTTAAAGCATAAATACGTAAAGACAGAAAGATTTATTAAATTAAAAATAGCAGTAAACTATTAGAGTAAAATGAGAACACACTGAGGGTTAAAGGGGGCCACATGACAGAGTACAACCATATTCTTCAATCTTTTCATCAGGTTAACAAAATATTCTTTGACATTTTTATTCACGTGTGAATAAAGTAGTGGGATAGTTTTAGGAACCACTCTATAAGACAAATCTTTATCTGTATGGATAATGTTAAAGGGAGAGCTGGTGCCAAGCCAGATATCGTATTCCAATCTAAATAATTGATTTCACCATTGTAGCATAGTTATTACCATAGGAAATATGAAATGACTTCTGTTTTAAATCCTTGATAAAGGAGGGAGTAATGGTTGCATGTTCGGACATCCAGGGTTCCACACACTGCTAAAGAGTTTAACATTGGTTTTTAGGTGGACCAGAATTGATGACATGTGGTTGTTATACCATTGTTATCGTGAACAAAACATAAATAAGGACATAGTATCTGCTTGAAGATGAATGGATTTCATATCCTAGAGGGGATTAGTTATTGTGAAGACTCCACAAGGTATCTACTAATGTATTGTAAAGAACTTGAATTGACTTGATAAATAAGTGAAGATAAGAAGATGTATGGACCATAAATTAGTCAAGTGGTAAATAAAAATAGCGGAAAAGAGGGGAACTATTAAAGGGAAGTGGAAAATCAGTCTAATACACACTGATAAAAAAAAGGGGGGGGGCATGAAGGAAGTATGCACTGGACTTTTTATTCGTGTGTGAATTTGGTAGTGTTTTAATTTGTTACAGTATTGATCAGTTCAAAGGGAGAGTTTTAGTAACAGCTCTATAAGATCAGATAAATATTTATTTATATAGGTCATGTTGAAGGGAAAGCTGGTTCTAAACAAAATATAGTATTTCAATTTGAGGTACTGGTTTCATGTTCAGACACCCAGAGTTCCACGCACTGTTAAAGAGGGTAACATTGTTCTTTAAGTGCACCAGAATTGAAGATAAATTGATAGAATGAGTTATGGAATAAATAGCAGATCTTTACAGATCCTAGTAATGTTTTGACACAAGATAGTGATGTACACATGTTTCTGAAATAGATCTATTAGTCATTTTAATACTAATTAGGTGTAAATGAATTGCAGTAATAGTAATAGTACAATAAGGAAGTGACATTTTTTTGGCTAGACACTTTTCAGGGAATGTGGGAAACAGCAAGGAGGGGTTGGAGATATCTTGAACATTATAGTTGTAATTGTGAATTAATAAATGATGGCGCTCCATATATACAGATTTGTATAGACGGAGGATGCTGGCCTGTGCTGGAACATCAAAGTCTCTGCAGAGCACGACACATGGCCAAAAAGACTGAGACCAACTGACCGACAGGGTAACTTGGGAAGGCACTGTCAATGACTGACTCTGCGGTGAACCTGACCAAACCTGACTTTACAACCTGACAGTGTGAGTGTGTGTATGTCTGCACCTGATCAGTGCAACTGCATGATTTAAAACGATGACTAATCAAGCATGTTTTGGACTAACACATTATTTTTGGGTGATAATAATGTGTGAAATGAGAGGTTTCCTAACATTGCACAAAAGGGGAAACCGTATCTAATCTGCTTGATGATGTTTCACTCCCACAGGAGGTGGCGGTTTGAAGAATGTGAAACTCAAACTATGACATTTGGAATTCTGTTTCTTTTAGGACTGAAAGATGGAGAGAAAACACTTCATTTCACTGAAGTGTTTACTGGGGAAATAATGGATGTACCTTTGGGAAAATGTTTGGTATTGTCTTATAATCCATTATGACCTGAAGGTTTTCTTCCCATACAGGTTTTTGTTTACACATGAGATAATGTGTAAAAAAGGGGGAGTGTAAACTTTACAATGTACATTTTTCATTTAGGGACTGAAAGGAACCGGCTGGCACAACTCGATTGTTCAATCTGACCATTGATTGACAGTTTTAGAATTGACCTGCTCCATATTTGGGGATAAGAGGCTGTTTGATGAATGTTGACATGTCTCTAATATTGATTGAGTTATAGCAGGTAACACAGATAGAGAATCAGTGGCCAAGGGGCTGCTGGGAGAGATGTAAGTCCAGAATGGAATGCTGGGAGCTGACCTGTGAGTAATGTTTCAACAGACAACATCATGTAACTAGCCTGGTAAAGAAGTAAAAGCCATAGACTTTATTGTTTAGGTCATTATGGGGATATACATTTCATCTACATTTATAATAGAAAGACATTTGATGACAGTTTGTTGGAATTCTGTATTCATTTTTTCAGTGGGATAATATCTAAGCACTGACGGGTAGAAGCAGTATCACCAGGAAGCCATTCACTTTGTTAGTATCGTGATTTTGGTTGTTTTTGAATCCATAACATTAGTGTGTTTCTTTACCAGAAACATTAGCAGTTCAAATCATATTTAGATTTTTAATGGGATCTCAAGGATTTCATTTGAAGATAAACAGAAATTCAGAGCTATTGAAATATGTTATTTAGTTTACCTAAAGATGTTGGGATTCTTATTTAGTGGGCACAGTCCAAGTATTAAGATTCTGAAGCAGCACAATTAATTTAGAAAACCTGTGCACACATGTCTGTTGTTTTAAGCCCCACCAACAGGCTCCAAGTTGCCCACGCACTGGTGGGTCAAACAGCCGAGGGCCCCAGAGCCCGGAGCGTAGGCTTGAGGGATTTGTATCAGATTTCTCCACACAGGTTGCTGACGCCGAAAGGGGGACCCGAGACGCAGGAGGCTGACTGTCAACCCCAGGCTCTCCGGCCCCGACCGAGTGACCCAGAGGACATCCCATGCCGTCCGCCTACAAGGAAAGGGGGACAACTGGTACCACACTGGAGCCAGTGTGCGGCGGGGAAAACACCTGCGAGGACCCTAGACGACATCAGGACAGATCTGGCTCTCGTCATGGAGGTCGACTCGGATGCTGTCATCAGCGGATTGGAGGAGAAGGACCTCGAGGACATCCATCCAGCAGTCGTCCCAGGAGGCATCATCATCGGACCGGAGAAGGAAGATCGGGAGGACATCTATTCAGCATCAACTCGGAAGCCGCCATCAGCAAGCCGGAGGAGAAGGAAGACATCTCTCTAGCAGGCAGCCCAGAAGCCGCCGTCAGCGGATCAGAGGGGACAAAGACACGGCAAGCCAGGACGGCACAGGGGACTCCACTCTCCGCTGAAACAGGAGTGTGTGTTAAGTGCAACAAGACGGTGTATGGAGCCAGCCAGGCCTGCCAAGCTATGGGCAGCCTCTACCATGACAGCTGCTTCACCTGCAGCGCCTGTAGTAGGGAAGGCGTTCTACTATGACGCAGGAAGGGTTTTCTGTGAAGAGGACTTTCTGTACTCTGGGTTCCAGCAGTCTGCAGACAAGTGCAACGCAGGTGGACATCTAATCATGGACATGCAGGCCGGCAGGCCCTGGGGAAGTCTTACCGCCCCGGTTGCTTCCGCTGCGTCATCTGCAACGAGAGCCTGGACGGAGTGCCCTTCACTGTGGACACTGAGAATAAAAAGTATGGAGACTCAGCAGACAAGGATGCAGTTTTTTTGCAAGTGCCTTGTGTAAATTGCACTCTTTTTTTAAGAGTGCAAAAGAGGGAATTGTAAGGAAATATTTGTATGTATTCATGCAAACTGTGAAGAAGCTTGAAAATGATTTGTGTAGAAAACTGGGCTGGTTTTGGGCCTGCTAACATGTGGTTTTTTGAGGACAAAGGAAGAGGGGGAAGGTCAGGAGTTAACATACAGTCATCCCTGATGTGGGGTGTTGATGATAATTTGGGCAGCCAATCACTGGTCGGGAAGGGAGGCGCAGATAACTCCTCCTTGGGTCAGCGAGGTATATAGACAGGAACCCCGCTGTGTTCGGTCTCTCTCTTCTCGCGTCGCTGGGACTGGAGGTCTGGCGGCCTGTGGGCAGGAGCCAGGAGTAGGCCAAACTCCTGACATTACACATATGATATGATATGGTTGTGTATGGTAATGTATTTGATTGTATTGCATTGTATATTACCATTAAAGTGGATTATTGTTAAACGGTTACTTGTATGCTCTGGGTTTCCTTCATGTAAGATAACGGCTTGTGTAGGGACGCGAGGAGATTTAAGAAAGCGGACGAGTTGTCCACTAAATCTCCTAACAATATGTAGCACATTAACATTTTAATAGCACTTAATGACTGACTGAATGGAAATGACAATAAATGAAAATGTAAAACGAAAAAAGCGATCATGAAAATGTTTCCAAAAAATGAAGAAAATTATTTTTGACCACTTTGTTGTTCAGATATATCACATATTTGTAACTAAATGAAACATGAATTGAAACAAAACACGGTATAAACTGAGGAGTGAGTCCCGTGAGTTTCATGTATTTTCTTCACTCCTGGGAAACTGCTCTCATGTCAAGAAGCATCAGATCAGTGCATGCACGGCATCGTCCAATCAGTGAGCGATACACAGTAAGGGGGCGGGGCGAGTGTCTGAGGATTTCATCGAAAGATGGTCTGGTGGTTCCTCGATTATAGCTCCTACATTATCACTCCTCGCTCCTCCGGCAAAAATAAGGCCATTGGGACGCTACTCAAGATGACGCAGACAAATCAACTTCCGGTGAGACCGAGAAGCGAGGAAATGAAAAATAAGAGAAGTGAGAAGGGCCCTACGACTCCTTATTACACTCACCCCTACTTTAGTGGGAAGAATGAGTCTGCGTCTTGGCGGACTGGGACTAAAAATCAACCCTGGAATCTCACCCAGCCCAGCCCACACAAATTGGTAGAGCACGCTAGGGGGGGGGGGGGGGCAACTTAAATGATGCCATTTAAAAACATAAAAAATAAAGGGCGGTGGCGGACGTCAGCGAGGTGGGGGAACTCGGTCTCCACAGACAACCAAAAGTGTGCAAGTGACACTTTACTCGTCTTTTTCTCTAAAAAAAATGTCTCCCGCTGCGTCTCCCCCATAGACTGTATATATAAATGGACGTAGGGTCCATGACGTCACCCATAGGATTCTGCAGAGTTGCCGTGAAGCCCTTAGTAGGCGGAGTCGGCCACTAACGGCTCGACAGCGACGTCAGAGTCTAACTCCCGCCTTCTCCCGCCTGCTCCAAATAAGGGCAAAGAGGCGGTGCTGAGGCGGAGCCGAGGTTGGACAGGGCGGGACCTGCTGCCACCGAGCGTGACGTTCCAGACCTAGCTCAGGCTAAGAAGCTAAGCTAACATGCTCTATTCAGTATTAAGCTAACAACCTATGCTAACAACCCAGCTTGAGGTCACTGCTCCTCGTTCCCGGCATATTCTGAAGGTAAGATACCCTGTAACTTTACAAAACTTGTTCTTTTGATTTAAATGTTCTTGAACCTACACTATACAATTGTTTTTTAAGTGCTTCACCGTTTTTCAAATATAAATGTCATTTGTAACTAAACTTTGTAAACTAGCAGAGATATGGCCAGTGTTGCGTGAATTAAATGTGATTAATGAAATATGACTGTAGAAAAAGAAAGGTGCTTTTATATTGATTAAACCATTTTTATTTATTTCAGCATTAAGAAAAATGAAGATGGCAACCTCCTCCACGCCAAACTGCACAACCTGTAAGTTGATGGTCCTGGCTTACTTTACATGACTTCAGATGGTTGACATTACACACAAACATACTATACATATACATGTGTGCACAATTGTAGATAAACAGCACACAGTATATAAATATATATATATATAAACTGTGTGCTGTTAATCTGTTTTTTGAGGTTTTGCTCTCTTGTTACTTTTAACCATACAGGTGTGATTTCATAGTTATTTTGCATGTTATTGTCAAAGGAACAAAATGAGAAACCCTTTATAATTGATTTGATATTCCTCATGATCTGAAGCATTTGTTGCTCTCATTTATTTTCCTCCCATAGTGACTGTATGGATAATCGGAGACAGCTATGTCCGGCATGGAGCCCAGAGAGCTACAGAGACCATCGGCAGCAACCTTGGCCTCGACCTGAGGGTGTGCTGGTTCGGTTGGGGTGGACTGCGCTGGAGAGGTGTCCTCCCTTTCTTTTCCTACTCCCTGCGAGGAAGAGCAGTCCCGGATGTCCTCCTCATCCACTGTGGCGGCAATGACTTGGGGGATGTGCCCAGTGTTCAGTTGCTGAACCAGATGAAGGAGGACCTGCACCAGCTTCACCATCGGCACCCTGGCATGAAGATCATGCTCTCCCAGATGAACCAGAGGCGCCGGAGGAGGGCTGGTGCAAATCCTGTCAAAATGGACAAGGCCCGGAAGTTTGTTAACAGTGTTATGGCTACTTTTGTTCATAGCCTAAATGGTGCCATTGTTGACCACTCCAACATTAGACATGACAGTCCTGGGCTGTTTTTGCGAGATGGAGTTAATTTCACCCCTTGGGGAAATGATATTTTTTGTAAAGTCACTAGCCAATTGCCTGAAAGACCACCTCCAAAGACTGTGAACTGCTAAAATGTCAGTATCACTGTTTTTGGATTTGGCCTTTAGAGTATGTATTCTAAGGCCCTTGCTAAGCCCAGACTGTCATGGCTAATGTTGAGTTAGATATTACATCTGTAGCCATAACACTGTTAACATGGCTGCTCTTCCTCTTCCCCACATCCCACCCCCCCCTCTTCCCCCAATGGACTCTGCAGCTCTCCAGGCCCATGCTGGGCATGGCTGTCTGTCAAACCTTTTATTTTGTATTTGTTATGATGTTTTTTGTTATTTTATTTGTTAAAATAATTATGTATTTATGTAAATATTGAAAATAAATTACATTCATATTTTCACTTATTTTGTCTACTGCTTACTGAAAATGTTAGCTATCACATCCAAATGGGACTATCAAATGAAAGGATAAGCTTACCATACAATACAGAAAACATTACACATTAAGGCTCAAATCTTTTCCCAAGCCGGAGCAGTCTGAAAAGAGTCCCAAGTTTAAAAACACAACATCTTGACAATGAATACTACACTGTCATTTGTCAGTGACAATGCAAACAACAGGAAGGTCTCCCCTAGTCCCATGTATGTTGGCATCAATGTCATAAGCATACCATAGAATGTAATTATGAAGTGCAATACCCACAATCCCTACAGGGTCGTACCGTCACAGAAGATAATACCTTTTAGAGAGTTTCTAAATTGTTCAGTATGCAGATAAATATTTGTTTTACAATAGAAAATTTTTTCTCTATAAATGTTCCCACATGTTGTGAGCATCTACTTTAAATCTTTTGTCAACAAATAAAAAACATCTTAATTTCCTTTAGGACAACATTTTGTTCATAACACCACTACATTAACAATAAGCATAGGAAAATGATAACTGTCAACATTTAAGATTGTGCTTTTACTCTTTATTTAATCAGATCTATTTACATAGAAAATGTGATAAATACACAAGCCACATTGAAAGTTACATCTTGCATTTTATGAAAAGTAAAGGTTTCGAATCATTGTATGACTTAAAGGGATAGTGGAAATCCGCGAATGTTGGGTTTAACTTATGTATTTTTATTAAAAATAAGCATAATAAACCATTTTTTTTTATTTCATGCGCCTAGTTTCATTTTATTTTCAATTTTACTGCTCCCGACCACGCCCTCTCAATGAAACGAAATACTTCGGGAAGACGGGCACAAACATTGGACGAGGCACGAGTATTTTATTATGTTTTCTGGCTGATTTAATGCATCATTAGCCTGTACCATTGTGTACAACGCCATTTATTGCCTGTCGATTAGGCGACCGGAGGCCTCGTCATCCGATAATCCGGTACACAGTGTCGAATGTGTACACTACAGTCATCATATAGACATGATAGACTAACAGTACTGTGAGTACAGCCTACACTTGACAGGCAGCCTGGCTAGCCTAGGATTAGGACCATACTACGTCAAAAGACCGATTGGCTCTAGCTGTATATCATGCTAGTATACAATTCATTTAAATGTATTCATGTAATTAATGCCCATAAGGCTGTTACATATACAATAATAAATGTGACAAGATAATTTATGTGAACCTGACCCTGGTATGTTATGAAATGTACCCTACATGCAGTCATCCTCGGGCATAGCCATAGGCCTACAGTGCATGCATGCCAACTTTTGCAATATATAATATAGCGCCTAGCGTGAGCTATGCTTAGGGACCTACCAGTCAAGATTATTTGTGCGTAGGGGTGCATCATCTGGCGCCTGGTCCTGGTCATCCTCGCCATTGCCCATGCCGTGAACTAACTCCATCACCTCGGGCTCGAACAAATAAGGACGTAATGGTCCATCGTCTGGCTCAATATTCTCACCATCGTCGCTTACTGAACCGGATTCAGATTCAGTTCCTAAAACTACATTTTCGCAGGAAAGCCGAGAGGATGTTTCTGACTCGCTATCATCACTGGATACCTCGTACAATCCTTCTTCTTTGTCTGGTATATTTGCCCTTCCACGTTCATTCTGCATAGACGCCATGGTTTGTTATTGTTTCGTCTTCCTGAGTTTTCCTCACTTCCGGTTTGGCTGACTCGATCATTTCGTTTCTAAAAAAGTTCGGGGAAGCTGCAATAAAGTGCTTCTAACATGCGTAAGGCAATTATTATATTTTTTTAATCAGGTGTGATTGTTTTGGTACGTAATTATGCTTGTATATAAGTTAAAACGAAACTATTTGGGGTTCAATTTCCACTATCCCTTTAAGTACACTACAAAATAAATTAAAGATGTGCAACAACTGTATCAGTAATTAAAATGATATAACTTATGCACAGGCTTGGGAGGGCTACTTGCCAAAAACACAACCAGTAACTTCATGTGAGTATCAAGATATAAAAGTAATGTAACCTGATAACTTTCTTTTTGTTTTGGATTACTTCAATATCAAATGTAATGCAAATAAACACAGGAGAGAAGAAATATGAATATGATTTTTTTACTTAAAATGTATAATATAATACCATAAAGCAGATTCAGGCAGTAGGTGTAGAGATTCACAATTAAAGTATTATCCTCCAGAACAGTACGGCTTCCAGAGAAGAGATACCATTTGATCATTTTACAACAACCACTATCTGCTCTTTTTAGGTTTTGAATAAGATTGTAATCCTGAGTTTCCCTATTATTAAAAAAAGTAAAACTAATCCGATTACATCTCTTCCTATGTAACTAAGGATTACACTTTCATTTTTTTCTATACGATCTTGATTCGTGTTCGATGTAATCCATTACTATCAAAGCCAACACAAGTCATAACTTTTGGAAAATTGTCTCAAGTTATAAATTATGCCTTCAATCTCTTTCACGTGGAGAAGACATCCCATTGGCCGAGGCGTTGCAACTTCCCTCAAGCGTCCTACATGAAAGAAAGATCACATGTTAGAAATGTGTGCACAAACTATTCAGTATGACCCGTCTTAGTTTAAAGCCCAAGTGTAAGAGTGAACAGAGGCGGAGTCTGCCTGTTTTCCAATTTGTTTTGTTTGTTGGCTGCTGCTGCCCAAACCAACACCCTCCTCACAAGCATTGACTGTTGGAATGTCATTATGCTCCACATGTGGAACAACAAAGGCTTCTTCAGGCATGCCTTGTATCATAATGATATTGCTCTGATCAGCAGCAAGACTGTTTTCACCACTACCATGGTCGACATCTGCAACCTCCTCATTGCTATTAACAGTCGAACGAGGAGTGTCACTGACCTCATCATTGCTACTCACCCTGCTTCTCCTTCCAGGCTGTTGTTCTTTGGTGAAATAGAAAATGGTGGGCACTGCAGTGTTTTTCAGGCATCTCCTTCCCTAATAAAAATAATAAACAAAAACACATAAAATAACTTTTTGAGGTCTGTAGATATTCAACTTTCTTTTGAATAATGTTGTTTTAAATGTAAGAGTGCATTATAAAAGACAATAGAGGGCCAACATGTTAACTATGCAGTTAATCCATTCAACAATTACGTGTTTCCAAGATTCAGATTCAAAGGATTTATGTCATAGCACATAGGCTACAGTGTGGGAATGGCAATGAAAATCATCTGTCCCGAGCTCCTCCAACAATGCAACAGTTATATAAGACATAAAACAATAAAAGAAATTCAAAATTAAATTAAGAATAATAAATTAGTGCAGGCAGAAATCTATATACACGTAAATATAATAAGACATATGCAAGAACAGAATGTAAAGATAAATATTGTATAGTAAAATTAAATTAAATCATTTTTACAGTGATAGCTGTTAAGATAAATAAGTTATAAGATGACAACAGATGAATGAATGTTGCTATTAAAATAATGTAAAAAAAAGGTAATATAATTCATCTGTTTTTAACATAGAGTATGTGGGGGGAAATGGCAATTCTCTATCTATGATAAAGAGTCTTTGCATAAATTGAAGAGAAATGTGATGGTTTGCAAACAAATGGATTTCTATTTTTCTTTACTTAACTGGCAAAATCTTAATTTGGCCTTTAATAAAAAGAACATTACTCATCACTGATGTGCAAGCTGTGCCATAACAATTATTTAGTATTGTATAATGTATAACATGTATTTAATTAGTAACAACAATTTACACTCACAAATGGAACCAAGTTATTTAAAAAAAAGGATCTGTACCCATGAGTCCGTGCTGAAGGGATGACTCTCAAAGTGTTCACTGCACAGGCGAGAAGAAACGTTGGGGGTCCATGTATTCCTCCGGATGTTCAGCACCCACTGGTCCAGCCTGTCTGGATCACCGAAAGGAAACCTTTATTCAAAAATACATGAAAACCGACCCAAAGACAACAGGAGGGTTAATGCCATATTCACTTAGTAACGCATGAACAACTTTTACAAATATTTCTATATAGTCTGTGTTGGTAAATGTAATCTAGGTTGCACATTTCCTGCTGAAATACATGCATGGGCCTACCAAGTTACTGCGTGGCACTTTGGTTTTGATAAAACAGTGTAGTTCCACTATATAAACGTTACATTCATAATCAAACGAGATATTATGCAAGATAAATAGCTATTTGTTGTTATTCTTAATGCTTGTCATTCACACGTTAATAAAATAAAATAAGTACCGATACATAGCAGAACAATTGTGGCGATGTTCAGCTTAATAAGCCTTGTTCAACATCATTTCTTTAGCTAATACTATAGCGGGCTGCAGGCGAACCAAGTCCGCGTTTCGCTGCATTCCTTGATCTCCAGTTATAACGCCGGGCTCCGCCGCTGGCCGAAGCTAACGGAGCCGCAAAGGGCTAGCTACGGCTCCGGTTAGCTTCGGCGGCGGACTCCGGCGGCCACCACTGGGATAATTGGGTCCCCTTTTAACATTTGCTCCCATTTAGCATTATGGGCGTCATAGCCATAGACTATAAAAGTCTTACCCAAGGCTGAATCATAAACTAAACTGTATATATATATACACATGCATAAAGGGTTACGTCCTTAGCTAGCTACATAACAAGCTAAGCTAACAAGCACACAAACACCTGCTAACGGGGTTAACATGTATAATATTATCATATTACTCACCGAAAAAAGCTGTGAGTAGACTTCTTGGAAGTTCTGTTAGTACATTCAAGCGCACAGCACGACATCTTAATTGTCTGGTATATCACCACGAACACGGCTAAAGCTAAAGGGTCAAGTACAGTACTATGACTAACTAACGTTGTAGCCTCTATGGTTGTAGCCTAGCAGAGTGGACAAGTTGCTGTTAGCTGACAGTGAGGCACGTATCTGTCAATCAAAGTGACCACGCCCTAATGTATGCACAAACTTTAAGACCTAATATAAATAAAAGGGTCGCGTTAGAAAACAATTCACTCACAGATCCATAATCATGAAGGTGGAATCTAACTATATCGATAATAAAATGTATGGAGCCAGGGAGAGAAACATGTTTTTTTCCGCTGTAAAGTTGGGCATTTTAACATGGGGGTCTATGGAAATTGCTCCTTTCTGCAGCCATCGCCTATCGGCCAATATATGAACTGCAGTGTGTGGCACTTCCGTATTGGCTTCCCGGCTCTTCCCCAGAGTTTGCCGCTTGGTCTCCCCTGAAGCTCTCTGGTACCCCCCAGGGGAGGCGCGCCTCACACTTTGAAAACCGCTGTGCTAGACCAAATGTCAGGATGTATTACTACAGATTAAAACTGGTAATTTGATATCCTGTTGGTCCTTAACACGCACTAGACCCCTGAAGTCTGGGGAACACGCTGGGTAGACAACACTTCTAGATGCTTTACCAGGTCTACTCTCATTTTGATGAGCAAAGTAGTTATGTAAGGATTATATTCTTAGATTTTTCCAGATGCAATGAAGAAGACACCTTAATTCCCCAACCCTCATCGATGGTCATTGGTAGTGCATGAAAAAATGTAATTGCAGAAGTATAGTTGAAATTGTAAATGGACTGGAGTTATAGTGTTTAGTCTACCGACCACTTTAAAGCACACACACACACACACACACACACACACACACACACACACACACACACACACACACACACACACACACACACCACACACACACACACACACACACACACACACACCACACACACACACACACATGTATTTACTGCCATGCAAGGTTATCAATATGGATCAATGCTCAAGGTTCACATCAAAAGAAGCCAGCAAATGTGCTTTGGGCATGAGATCAGGATGCCTCCTGGGCATCTTCCTTCTGAGGTTTTCCGAGCATGTCAAACAAGGAGACCAGGAGGTAGACCCTGAACACGCTGGAGAGATTATACAGTAACTGTCTCATCAGCTCCCACAGGGGTTTGACATTGTTGCAGGCGAGAGGCTGGAATACTGCTGCCACCACGAACCAGCGTTGGATAAGTGGCTGAATATTGATGGTGTTATAAAAAGGTCCTTGACCAAGAGTAATGTTGTTCAAAGTGTTGGAAATATATATTTCTGAACTCCCTTTAAATAACTTGTAGTATACTACAAACTTAATATGCCGCCAAGATTGAAAGATTAAAAAACATTAACATTAGAGTTAACTCTTAAAAAAAGAGTTTCATTTAAAAAATATTTAGTAATAAAGTTAGCCACACTGTGTCAGCGCTTCATTAATGTCACTACAGTTGGTTTTATTTGCCCTCCAGTGGTTAAAGTGGTGAAGTCATATTATAAGCCAAATCTCCCTATCACTTGGTAATAAAATCTCAATCATTTTGTTCTATTTTCTTCCACTCCGATCATACAGCTGGCAGAAAGAGGCTCAAATTGGTTGCAAACATGTGTTTACATTGATTTTCCATTGAGTTATCTCAAAAAGTTAACGGCTCATTTTGATTTGCAGCATGTGAAAAATCAATGAAAATTGACATCTCCTTTATTGTGACAGTTGGAGTAACTGTGTCTTCATTTACCTCCGTTTAGAGCAGAGGAAAAACGCTACAAATATGAGTAGACATGAGACGAATGAAACAAAAAAATGTATAAATTAGTTAATTACTATAGTCCACATCAGCATTCTTAGTAGCCTCTCACTAATGACGTGCGTGTGAAAATCTCAGCAGAACAGAGATTTTGTTGGCTGCAGAGTGATGGATGGTGCGGATGTGTGGTGGTCAGATTTGGTTGAAATTAAACATGACACGCATTTTCTTTTTAAACTGCAGGAAACAAAAATATGTTTAAATATAATATCTCGGTTTTTATGGGGTAAAAAAGAAAAAAAAATGGTGAGATATTGCAGGGTTAACTTTTGGTGCTTTCACAACATTTTTACCCATTACAATTCTTCATAAATGGCAATCATGTGGAATGGATAACTAGTTGGGAACGGTATACAATAGAACATCTGGAACAGTCTGGCAAGTTAACTTGCTAATTATAGCAAGTTATAAAGTGATAAACAACATATACTGTATATGCAACTAACTATGTAGAATTATTTCTAATAGGAAATATTTGTCAATAACTGTTTCCACCATGACTTCCTGCAATAACACAAATACACCTTCTGCACAAGGTAACGTGATTTACGCTTACATAGAGGCACATCATATTTCTTTTAAATGTAACACTTAAATCATTTTTATGTAGTTTCTACAAACTGGACATTATTTTTCTTAGACATGACATATTACTGGCTAAATTGTCCTGAAATGTATATATATATAGAAAACACATGAACATAATAGGTAATAGAGGAAGGAAAAATAAATGAAGTGCAGGCACAAAAGAGGGGAAAAAGCCGTTGTCTGATGGGTTGGCAGTGAGTGATAAAGTATTAGAAAATGGAAGAAGAGAGACGGTGAGAGAAAGACCTCCACCTTTCTATCTCTGTTTTCATCTTGTCTTCACCATTCATTTCCCCTTTTTCTCTGACTCTTCCCTCATCCGTCACTCACTTTATCTTTATCTCCACCTTGCTCCTTGCTAATGCTCTACCCCTTAACTCCACAAGGATCATTATCATTTCCTGCTTTCTCTTGCTGCTTAATTTATTCACTCTTTAACTCCCTCCGATGCATTTGCTCCCCATTTCTCTTACCCTGCCTCCTTCTCCCCATCTCTCTTTGTCTCATTCACTCATTCTCCCCCCCCCCCTCTTAGTTCACTCCCATCATCAGTTCTCCCGCTCTCAAAAAAATGCCTTTAGTGCTGGAGAGATAATATGGTCAGTGCTTCTTTTCCAAGTGGGCTTTCATTTTCTTAACAATTTGCGTCCCTGCCTCTCTGCCATGCAAGCTATTCCATTCCCTTCATAATTTATGTTCCTCCTTTGTCTTCCTCGTCTCAATGCTCACTTCTTCATTTTCTTTACTTTCTGTTTTTTCGTACTGGATTTTCCATTCTTCTATTTTTTTAAGCTCACTCACTCTTATTATTTAAATATTTCATCACACAGTTCTTATTCTCTGAATCATAATTCAATTATTCAATCTTCTTCTTCCAGGCTTTTTGATTAAAGTCATCTCTCCTGGTATCATTGTTTTACAATCTAAAATCACATAACACAAATGTTATGTCCTTATATCAGAACTGACCCAAATGTGTCATGTAGAATTACTGTCAAATAAGATCATAAATGTTATTGATACCTGCATTTAAAGTACACCTTGTTAGAATATAAAACTTCATGTCAAAATCTCAAACATTTTCATGTGTACAGTTACTATAAGTCACTGAATAAGACCACACAATGGTGATTGAGCATAATGACATATACGGTTGAAGAATGACTGGTACAAGTCAACACTGTTTGAATATCTGCAAGGTGACATCCAAAAAAAAACACGGCTGCAATTACCCCAGAGTTCTTCAAAATTGTACCTTTACCTGTTTAGAAATGTACTTCTTACAAATGCTGAGACAACCTCTTTACATGACACCAATTAAGTTCATATTGGTCAGATAACCAAAGAAAAAAGAAATATGCTAACAAAACAATACAAGTTTAAGGATATTTTTGGTGCAAAACCAAGACTAACAGCCCAGTCAATATAATCAATGATAGTGATCAAATGTACAACAGCCGATTGGGCAAAAACTGAACTAAACACGAAATAATAACATAAAAAAGGGACATTTAGTTGGGGAGTTTCAACCAGTAAGGCTTACAAAAAGAAAAAAAGCCTATAGATAATGATGTAAAATGTTAAATCAATCAAGGACACCAAAAGCCTTTACTGTAAGTAGGCCACATTTGAGGTGAATCATGGATGTCCAAATCCACGGAGGGTAAGGGCCTTTATATTTGATGCAAATGAAATCAGTTGTAGCAGATTAATAATAGAAACTACCTCAAGGCACCAAACAATAGTTGCACCTCCCTGTAACATTACATGGGAATACGTGATCATGGAACAGTGTTCAGAAATCTGAGGAATCAAACTTCAACAAACTGTAGGCCTGTGTGATCAAGATAAGCTTTTAGAAACATGAACCAGACAATAATACACAGCAGCTCACATTGTTCAGCAACCCAGCATGAAACTGAGTGGAACGTTTTGGATAACAACCAACGGTGCTTGAACACACCTGAAACATCACCTGCGTCACATGTTTTGAACACAACGCATTCATTTACGCTTTACATTTTAGCAATGGCAGCAGCCTTTCAAAAGGGCAAACACATGCCCAAAAACGACAGGGAAATACAGACAGAACATTAGTGCTGTCAAAGTTTCAAACATTTGGGAAAACTCACCTGTTTCTGCTGATGTTGCCCCGCCGTGTATTAGCATGCTGTTGTTTAGTATCCACTCCTGCGCTGCGTTCAAATGTTTTCCTTTCTTCCAAACTTTGGGAAATGTTCCTTGGAAAGTCTGTGGTGAAAAGGCCGTGCGGTATCAATTGCAGTGTTCGACACCACACAGAGGGAGACGGACGCCATTCTCCAAACGTCAACATGCGTTAGCTTCAGGGACTAAACGCCTGACTGCCACTCATCAAAGCTGGTGACGACACAGCTGCCATCCACTTGGGGATTTTTACGTCTGTGATAAAAATGCCTAAATCAAGAAGCTGTTTCCAAAAACGAGCTTCAACTCCAAGAGGAAGAGTTTAGAAGTACAGAAATAAAAGTGAAAGAGAAGTTGACAAAACAGTAGTCAAACAATGCTTTGGAGATCTACAGTAGTTAGTTATTTAAAGGTCCCATGTCATAGTAGAAGTTGTCAATACTTCTTAATACATGCGTGTGTGTATGTACAAGGAATACATAATGCATAGGCAAGTGGTGGCTTTATTTATGACCACAGCATGTACAGTGAACATGTATGTTGCATGCCGACTAACAACTGAATGCCTATTACCTTAACACGTCACCGTGTGGCGCACCAGCTACGGTGGCCTGCAAAGGACAAACTTAATCATATGAGAATGATCTACATCCCTTCTCTTTAGCTGATGTTTCTATCTGAAAGTAAATAACATTTAAGGCAGATGATATTGAACATTCCTTTAGCATTTGGTGACACAAACAATAAACCATTACTAAATACCTTACCAGGTAACAGGAAAAGGAAATGACTAAACATATCACTTTAACAAGATTGTCCAACAGTGTTACTGCACATATTTAGGGTTTGGTTTGCATGTGCGACCTGATCGTGTTATGTATGGTGTGTCACTGTTGTTGCAAGGGAAATGTGATGTGTGTCTTGGTAGTGAAGGGGAACTGTTCTGTGTCAGCCTGCTGTTTCTCTCAGGTGTTTGTGGTGTGTGGGGTACACAGTCCATCATAGAGGGGTCGGTGTTGTGAGGGTCGAAATCTTGAGGCTGCTGTTGCTGGGGCGACGGCTCGGGAACAGGAATGATGTGACGACGATTCCGTCTGTATGAAGTCCCGTTGGCTTGGATTATGTAAGAGCGTGGTTTCTCGCTCACTTCCTTGACAACGCCAAGCCGATCGTATCCTTTTGGGGTCTGCATCCTGATCACTTGTCCCTCTGTCAGGAGAACTTGAGATGTCATAGTGGCGCTTTAGGATGAGCCGCTTGTTGAGGAGTTGTGTTCTGATTAGTTGTGCATCTTTTGGGTTTGGCTGTAACAGTTTGGTGCTCACAGGGATGGCTGCACGTGTTTGTCGCGACATCAGGCGTTCAGCAGGCGTTCAGCAGGAGAGCCTAATGTCAGATCACGGGGAATGTTTCTGAGATTTACCAGGTTGAGGAAGACATCTGTGCCATCTCTGTGTGAACGTTCCATCAACTGTTTTGCACTGCGAACTGCTCTCTCTGCTAGTCCGTTTGACTGTGGGTATTCAGGACTGCTGGTGATGTGAACAAAGTCCCACTGTTTTGCAAAGTCCTTGAAATGCTGACTGGCGTACTGTCCAGCATTATCAGAGATGAGTGTGTGTGGTGTGCCGAAAACAGCTGTAGGGATGTTGAGGGACGGAAAAAGGGATGGATGGATGTATCGCTCGGTGTGAGTCGGAAGGGGAACTGTATGGGTAGAAGGGAGAGGGAGGGTGGGTTGAAAGGATGGAGACAAGCAGTGGCCGGAAGTTTTGCCGGATATAAATAATGGTGGCCGTGGTTCGAGGCGGAGATTTAGGCGTGGCCATGCTCCTGAACCTATGTTAACAATTTAACCTCATTTCACTAGCAGGAACCACGCCACAACAATGTGATGTTTGTAAGTTTATTGAAGTAACATGTGAATGATATTAGGGGGGTGAAGAGATGATCTGGGAGGACGAGCTGTGGTCCGTGCAGTGGGAAACTCAGAGTGTGGGTTCCGTCTCCGGCATGATCTGCGTGGGCTGATTACGGGCCCCCAAAAGAGTCGGATTAAAGCAGCTGATTTAAGCGTGTGCGTGTCTGAGATCATTAAGATTCTTGCGGATGTAAGCGTGATACGCTTGGGATGACGAGCGGCCGAAGGCCTAGATGGTTGGGTAAGAGATGCCCGGTCTAGCTGCTGTGGACGCTGCGCCAATGCGGGACGAATGGCTCGAATAATATTCTGAGCATATCCCCAAAGTAAGCAACACGTTGTGGAAGTGTTTCTGCAACCAGAAACGTGTGGCCGTTTTCCCTGTTTCGGTGAGAAAGAATGGGTGTTGAGGCGTTGCGTATGCATCGTATCTTGCGCTGAAGTATTTGGTTAGTGGCTCGTATGGCTGGGATACGAGTTCAGGCGGAAGATGTGGATGGGGAGTGTGAATATGAGAGTCGTTTGCCGTGGAGGGCTAACAGCTGCCGTTTCGTGCATCTGTCTGCCTGTAAGTAGTTTGACAAGAGGAGAGTGATGCGCTGTACTTTCTCTGAGGATAGAGAAGCCCGGAAAGACATTGAGTCCAGGGTGATGCCTAGAAACTCAATGGAGGTTGTAGGCCCTGAGGTTTTCTCCTCAGACAGAGGAATGCCAAGGTCTGCAAAATATTTGTATGAGTGTGCTCAGCCCGTGGCAGGGGGGTGAGGATGGTGGAGTGACTGTGAGAAAGAAGTTGAGAAGATGCAGCACGTGGGGGAGTCTGTGGTTGTTTGGGGACTATTGAATGTCCTATCATGAATCCTTCTTTGACTTCTTTGGCCAGTAAGGTGTCGAAGGTGTGAGGTTCTGTTAAAGCGGACTGAAGGTTGTGGCAGATGTGAGATGTGTCAGGCAGTATTGCTAAGCCTGGGTGGAAACCATGGGTGAAGCCGTTGGTGAGAAAGTAAACAGACTATCTGGATGATTCACTGAGGCGGTAGCTAAGTTGCTTATCTTGACGGGTGTGCTGAGGTGCCGTGCTAGTCAATCTGCTGATGTAGTTGGGTTGTGGGGGCAGGTGCTCCTGGCATGAGCGCTGCCGCAGAAAGAACAGATGTGCATGAGGCGGCAGCTAGAAAAAGAGCAGCCTAGGTCATTGAAATTGTTGCACGCCTCCCTGCGGGTGATAGACGGTTAAAGTCTGGGCGTTGCGTAATGGAGAGGAAAGTGAGTGAGGTGTTTGAGATGGTGGAGAGCTGACTAAGCATGCTAAGGCCGGGTGGGCGGGGGGCTCCGCATAATTGGCAAGGGAGGGATGCGCGTGCTGCGAAGATGCGGCAGTAACGCTCGGAGTCCGGAGCACCCCGGTATGTTCCCTGGTTGAACGGCTTGATAATAAATAATAATAATAATCCTTATATTTATTATAGCGCTTTATCAATGACTCTCAAAGCGCTTTACAAATACACTGCACATACAGATCATACATACATGTAATGGTCATCTGATGCGGCCGGCGGCTTGGCTAGCGAAGTTTATTTTATTATTTGTATTATTTTTCCTGAGAGAGAGACCAGAGCGTCTACTCGCGGCGAGGGTCAGAGAGAGAGAGAGACCGGAGCATCTGCTCACGGCGAGGATCGGAGAGAGAGAGACCGGAGCATCTGCTCACGGCGAGGGTCAGAGACAGAGAGACCCGAGCGTCTGCTCACTGCGAGGGTCAGAGAGAGAGAGACCGGAGCGTCTACTCACTGCGAGGGTCAGAGAGAGAGAGACCGGAGCGTCTGCTCACTCCAGAGTTCAGAGAGAGAGAGACCGGAGCATCTGCTCACTGCGAGGGTCGGAGAGAGAGAGACCGGAATGTCTACTCACTGCGAGAGTCAGAGAGAGAGAGGCCGGAGCGTCTGCTCACTGAGAGGGTCAGAGAGAGAGACCGGAGCGTCTGCTAGCTGCAAGGGTCAGAGAGGGAGAGACCGGAGCGTCTGCTCGCTGCGAGGGTCAGAGAGAGAGAGACCGAAGCGTCTGCTCGCTGCGAGGGTCAGAGAGAGAGAGACCGAAGCGTCTGCTCGCTGCGAGGGTCAGAGACAGAGAGACCGAAGTATCTGCTCACTGCGAGGGTCAGAGAGAGAGAGACCGGAGCATCTGCTCACTGCGAGGGTCGGAGAGATAGAGACCGGAGCGTCTGCTCGCTGCAACGTTCTGAGAGAGAGAGACCCGAGCGTCTGCTCACTACGAGGGTCAGAGAGAGAGAGACCGGAACGTCTACTCGCTGCGAGGGTCAGAGAGAGAGAGACCCGGGTGTCTGCTCACTACGAGGGTCAGAGAGAGAGAGACCGGAACGTCTACTCGCTGCGAGGGTCAGAGAGAGAGACCGGAGCGTCTGCTCGCTGCAACGTTCGGAGAGAGAGAGACCCGAGCGTCTGCTCACTACGAGGGTCAGAGAGAGAGAGACCGGAACGTCTACTCGCTGCGAGGGTCAGAGAGAGAGACCGGAGCGTCTGCTCGCTGCAAGGGTCCGAGAGGGAGACCGGAGCGTCTGCTCGCTGCAAGGGTCAGAGAGGGAGAGACCGGAGCGTCTGCTCGCTGCGAGGGTCAGAGAGAGAGAGACCGAAGCGTCTGCTCGCTGCGAGGGTCAGAGAGAGAGAGACCGGAACGTCTACTCACTGCGAGGGTCAGAGACAGAGAGACCGAAGCATCTGCTCACTGCGAGGGTCAGAGAGAGAGAGACTGGAGAATCTGCTCACTGCGAGGGTCGGAGAGAGAGAGACCGGAGCGTCTGCTCGCTGCGAGGGTCAGAGACAGAGAGACCGAAGTATCTGCTCACTGCGAGGGTCAGAGAGAGAGAGACCGGAGCATCTGCTCACTGCGAGGGTCAGAGAGAGAGAGACCGGAGCGTCTACTCACTGCGAGGGTCAGAGAGAGAGAGGCCGGAGCGTCTGCTCACTGAGAGGGTCAGAGAGAGAGACCGGAGCGTCTGCTAGCTGCAAGGGTCAGAGAGGGAGAGACCGGAGCGTCTGCTCGCTGCGAGGGTCAGAGAGAGAGAGACCGAAGCGTCTGCTCGCTGCGAGGGTCAGAGAGAGAGAGACCGAAGCGTCTGCTCGCTGCGAGGGTCAGAGACAGAGAGACCGAAGTATCTGCTCACTGCAAGGGTCAGAGAGAGAGAGACCGGAGCATCTGCTCACTGCGAGGGTCGGAGAGATAGAGACCGGAGCGTCTGCTCGCTGCAACGTTCTGAGAGAGAGAGACCCGAGCGTCTGCTCACTACGAGGGTCAGAGAGAGAGAGACCGGAACGTCTACTCGCTGCGAGGGTCAGAGAGAGAGAGACCCGGGTGTCTGCTCACTACGAGGGTCAGAGAGAGAGAGACCGGAACGTCTACTCGCTGCGAGGGTCAGAGAGAGAGACCGGAGCGTCTGCTCGCTGCAACGTTCGGAGAGAGAGAGACCCGAGCGTCTGCTCACTACGAGGGTCAGAGAGAGAGAGACCGGAACGTCTACTCGCTGCGAGGGTCAGAGAGAGAGACCGGAGCGTCTGCTCGCTGCAAGGGTCCGAGAGGGAGACCGGAGCGTCTGCTCGCTGCAAGGGTCAGAGAGGGAGAGACCGGAGCGTCTGCTCGCTGCGAGGGTCAGAGAGAGAGAGACCGGAACGTCTACTTACTGCGAGGGTCAGAGACAGAGAGACCGAAGCATCTGCTCACAGCGAGGGTCAGAGAGAGAGAGACCGGAGAATCTGCTCACTGCGAGGGTCGGAGAGAGAGAGACCGGAGCGTCTGCTCGCTGCGATGGTCAGAGAGAGAGAGACCGGAGCGTCTGCTCGCTGCGAGGGTCAGAGAGAGAGAGACCGGAGCGTCTGCTCACTGCGAGGGTCAGAGAGAGAGAGACCGGAGCGTCTGCTCACTGCAACGTTCGGAGAGAGAGAGACCCGAGCGTCTGCTCCCTACGAGGGTCAGAGAGAGAGAGACCGGAACGTCTACTCGCTGCGAGGGTCAGAGAGAGAGAGACCGGAGCGTCTGCTCGCTGCGAGGGTCAGAGAGAGAGAGAACGGAGCGTCTGCTCACTGCGAGGGTCAGAGAGAGAGAGACCGGAGCGTCTGCTCACTGCAACGTTCGGAGAGAGAGAGACCCGAGCGTCTGCTCCCAACGAGGGTCAGAGAGAGAGAGACCGGAACGTCTACTCGCTGCGAGGGTCAGAGAGAGAGACCGGAGCGTCTGCTCGCTGCGAGGGTCAGAGAGGGAGAGACCGGAGCGTCTGCTCGCTGCGAGGGTCAGAGAGGGAGAGACCGGAGCGTCTGCTCACTGCGAGGGTCGAGAGAGAGAGACCGGAGCGTTTGCTCACTGCGAGGGTCAGAGAGAGGGAGACCGGAGCGTCTGCTCGCTGCGAGGGTCAGAGAGAGGGAGACCGGGGTGTCTGCTCACTGGGTGAGGCGCTGTTGCTACGGGGTTAGCTGCTAGAGGAGGAAGGTAAGCGGAAGCTGGGTTGCTGTGGATTGCTGAAGGTAGGAAAGAAGAAGAAGAAGAAGAAGAAGAAGAAGAAGAAGAAGAAGAAGAAGAAGAAGAAGAAGAAGAAGAAGAAGAAGAAGAAGAAGAAGAAGAAGAAGAAGGGATGGAGGGATGAAGGGATGTATGTGCAAGGGATTTTCGTGAAGCCTGTGAGCAGGCACAGAGGGCAATACGACCTGGCCCCCACCAGGGGATGCTGGTGAGTCGGGCTGTGTCCGAGGAGGAGGACGGAGGCCTGTCACGTTACGACCCGTGGTGCGCACGCGCCGCACGGTGGTTGGCTCTGGAGCAGGAAGAGTTGTGTGTGTCGTTGTTCTTGCCGTCTTGCTGCTATAGGCTTTGTAGAGGTTGAACAGTCTAGCCTTGTTGTCATTTCGGTGAAAGTGGATGCCGTTTTATTTCGGGAAACGTTGGAGTTGAATGACTGTCCACCTCCTGAGTTCGGGCTCCGTTTCGGAGCGCGGCTCCGTCCGAGAGGCATGTCGAGTGCGCTGCTGCGAGTGGCCGGGGGCTGCTAATGAGGCAGGCTGCCGTTGGTGGGGAGATTGGAGCTGGCTGTGCCTGTTGTGGCCCCGGTTGTTTGCCCTCGCTGGCGGAGTAGACGAAGCCTGGGACCTGTCTGGAGTTGGAGGTCTCTCGTTGGGGGGGCTTGAGTGGGAGCGGTGGCGGCTGGTCTGTGGGACACTGATTGCTGCTCCGTTCGGATGCTTGGCTTAGATCCAACTGCTGAAACGTGGATGGCGGGTAGCCGATGTCGAAGAGATCTTCGTCTGACTCCGGTGAGTTGATCCGCAGTTCGGAATCCTTGGTAAGTTGAATGTTCTCGTGGTACAGTTTAGCTTGTTTGAACCGTGACGACGCGCGGCGTGAATCACGGTCTGGCTGTCAGTCCTTGAAAGGATGGAGACAAGCAGTGGCGGGAAGTTTTGCCGGATATAAATAGTGGTGGCCGTGGTTCGAGGCGGAGTTTTAGGCGTGGCCATGCTCCTGAACCTATGTTAACAATTTAACCTCATTTCAATTTAGTTATCACAGTTGATACATATACCTTTTTGTACACCAAACTGATGTCGTAGCTCTGCAGCCGGAGCAACATTCTCTGCAGACGGGCAGGGGCTGTGTGGATGGGCTTCTTTAAGATAGTCACTAAAGGTTGGTGGTCAGTCTCCACCACTACAGGCTTTCCATACACATAGTCTTTGAATTTTGTACAGGCAAACACGACAGCTAGCAGTTCTTTTTCTATTTGTGCATACCTCGTCTCTGTGTCAGTGAAGGTGCGTGATGCAAACGCTACTGGCCTGCTCTCTTGCATGCACGCTGCTCCAAGTCCGTAGCATGACGTATCACAGGTGAGCGTGACTGGTCTTTTGACATCATAGTATGACAGAACAGGTGGACTTGATAAGCATGATCTAAGAATGTCAAATGCATCCTGATGCTGCTGGAACCAACACCATGCAGTGTCCTTGTGGATGAGTTTTCTCAGTGGTGCTGCGATGTCGCTGAAGTTCGGGATGAACTTGCCGAGGTAGTTAACCATACCGAGGAAACGCTGTAGTGAGACAACGTCTGTGGGGACTGGCATGTGATTGCATCTGTCTTAGAAGGGTCTGCCTTTAGGCCTTCACTTGTGAAAATGTGACCTACATATCCTACATGATCCAGGCGAAACTTGCACTTGGCTGGATTCAGCTTCAGGTTGACTTCTCTCACTCGTTCCAGCACCTTCTTGAGGTTGGCATCATGCTCAGCAACTCCACGGCCATCAATGATGATGTCGTCAACGATGACAGAACATGGGTAACCTGCAAACAGCTGTTCCATCGAGCGTTGAAATACCTCACTAGCAGAGCTAATGCCGAAGGGCATCCGTAGGAATCTGTACCGCCCAAATGGAGTACTGAAGGTTGTCAACATGGAAGATTTCTTGTGGAGACGTATCTGCCAGAAAGAGCTTTTAGCATCTAGCACAGAAAACACTTTTGCTTCTGACATCTGTGCTGCAACTTCTTCTACTGTTCTCATAGGGTGATGTGGTCTTTTCAGCGCTGTGTTGAGGTCTTGTGGATTAATACACAGTCTTATTTCCTGCTTGTCTTTTTTGTGTGAGACCCAGTCTGTGGGCTCAGTAACTGGTATAATGACACCTATGTTTTGCATGCGGTTAAGTTCAGCTTTAACTCTGTCTTGCATTGCAATAGGAATGCGGTGGGCAGGTCTCACCACAGGTTGTACACTAGGATCAACTGTCATGGAGCCTTAGTCCTGGCAGCCTTGTCTGGGTGCGCTGCGGCGATGAAGATTTCATATTCCCTCTCGAAGATCCGCCAGCTCTCCGCGACGTTTCCTTCAAACATAACAGGGTCCGGACGGCGAAATCCATACGCCATTGTAGCTGGGGCTAGCTTAAGCCAGCTAATTAGCGTTAGCACGGTCCGTGAAAAAAAAAATCTCCAGACGAGAGGACACCATGTAGAAGTTGTCAATACTTCTTAATACATGCATGTGTGTATGTACAAGGAATACACAATGCATAGGCAAGTGGTGGCTTTATTTATGACCACAGCATGTACAGTGAACATGTACATTGCATGCCGACTAACAACTGAATGACTATTACCTTAACACGTGTTAACCGTGTGGCGCACCAGCTACGGTGGACTGCAAAGGACAAACTTAATCATATGAGAATGATCTACAGTCATGGCCATTTCTACTGATCATAATTCCATTGTTGAGGTATACTAAAATAGATTTATATTGTGCAATTTTCCAAACTCACATTGCTTTCTCATACAGCCTCTGTATAGTAGGCCTATGTGTATATTCAACCCAGTCTCACGGCATTTCGTGTTCACCAACACGATTTTTAATCTATTGATTCGTGTTCACCAACACGATTTGCCCCTTTTTTTCGTGTTGCACAGCATGATTTTAAAAGCAATGTATTTCTACTGGTAATGTATTTCTACTGCCTGCAGCACGTCTTTTTCTCCGGTCGGGTCGTGGAAGACCGGAAGCTGTGTGGTTCATAAAAACATGTTCTTACTCAATATCAAGCCACAATTATTGCTTTTATTTTAAATCGTATAATTTCGGACTTTTGTTGCCGTCGGTGAGGAAAATAAATGGGGCTCAGAGCCTCAGGATACTGAAATCTGTATTTTTAAATATTTGTTCCTTCTAATTTGTTATTCTTTTCAAAATAACACACTGTTATTTACTCACCAATAACACACAATTATCCTTGCTTTTATTTATTGGTTTAATTCCATAATCTCGGGCTTTTTTGGTGTCCGTCAGGAACTGAATTTCAAAATAAAAATAACCGGAAACAGATGTAGGCCTATAAGGGACATTTCGAGCATCATTGCGATTGTCAACATTTCTGAGTTTAGGATGGCCGAAGACACTACACTACCCATAATCCCCAGCTATCGTTTAGGACTACAGTCCCCGTAAGGTTACGCAGAGCGTCAAACAGCTGTGTGAAATGGAACGAAACCACGCCTGACTATCCAAAACTGGAATCGAACGCCCCCCCAGAACTACACATGCTGGCTATTGTGTTTCGCAAAATGTTCTATGGGACGTCTCTACTGAACGTTTTCGTTTTTCCCACAATTAGAAGTTGCCAGTATTAAACACATTGGTGTTATTAAATGTAAAACATATAATTAATAAATAGTTAATATAAATTAATATATAGCATTAATATATACCCACATGACAGCTCATTGCTACTTTGTAATTCTACTCCACTACAATTCAGAGGTTAACCTGGTATTTTTACTCCACTGAATTTATTTGAGTTACTTTGCAGATTCTGATTAATTATGTGAAATATAAACAACTAGGGATGTCCCGATCACCTTTTTTTGCTCCCGATCCGATTCCGATCATTTGATTTTGACAATCTGCCGATACCGATTTTTCCCGATCCGATCTTTATGTAATGCATTAAGAGAAAAAAAAGGTAACAGATAACGGCTGGTCATCCAACGCGATGAATTCAGCTATCTTGGCTGTTATTGTGTTGGCCTTTTCACTGTTCTGGGGCAGTTTCTCTTTCCTTTTAAAAGTCTCTGAAAGTGTTGGTTGTTTCAGTGCCGTTACCTGAGTGGCCGCTGTGTACTCGCCGTGTTGTTGTTGGTGTTTGTTTCTCAGGTAGCGTATTAGATTGGTCGTGTTGAACGTAGTTCTGTTCTTTCCACCACGCGGAACCTCTGCCTTGCAAACATTGCATCTGGCTGTTACACTGCCTTCGCTTTCAATTTTATAATACTTCCAAACTCCTGACATTTTCTCTGTCCCGACTCCCGAGTCACCAGCTGAACGTAGCCTCTCGTTAGCTTACTGCTACTATTAGACACTGCGCCCTGCCCACTCTGTTGCCAGATTTCAGAGAAATAAGCAACCAGGTCTATGAAAACAAGCCCAAAGAAAGCAACACATACATGATGTTGTGTAATTTGAAACCAAAACTAAGTCCTCAGGATGACTTTAAGACGTGAACATGGTCATTTTTGTTTTGTAACATTAAATTAAAAAAAAAAAATTATAAAAAAAAAAAAAAAAAAAAAATCCCGATCCCCGATTTTTTTCTCCCATCCCCGATCTTTTGAAAATCACGTGATCGGCTCCGATCCCCGATCACGTGATCGGATCGGGACATCTCTATAAACAACCCTTAAATCAGACTTTAGTTACACCTGAGTAAAATTCAGGTAAGGTGATTGTCAAGTGCCAACAATCAGGAGAGATATTTGATAGTTGGTGCTTGAGAAGACTAAACATGTATCTGCAATTGACATGAATGGAAACAAGTAATAAAGTATATTCATTACTCGTTATTCTCTACTAATAGTTAATTAAAGACTGTATATTATGGCTATTTTGCACATCCCTTTCAAGATTTTCAAAGGTCTATTGACATATCATGCAATGAATGAAACACTTGGGTCACAGGTTCCTCAACAGTGCATTACAAGACATCTATCAATATGTGTGTACCTCCACCATTAAACTGTCATATTCTGCACATTTCTTATTCTATCTACATACATAAGAGTATAATTCATATGTATAATATCAGTTAAAATAAGTGCTTCAACATAGTTAACATTGCAGGAAAGCAATATATTAGACGTTAAGTACTTTGTCAGGCTTACTATTTATCTGTAGATAGATACCCCCAACGTTTTTTTCTTATTTAAAAGAAGACCTTAATCTGTTATTTAATGTTTAAATAAAGGTTAATCCGTTTTTCTGTTTTGCACCTCCTCCTATTAATATCTTTGTACATCCTGCACTAAACTGTTTTATTGTAGAGATCACTTATAGTATCTTCTTGATTTTTTATATTCTATATTTCTATATTTATACTTTCCCCCTATGAAAGTATGTACTCTTAATAATTTTGTAATCAAATATAACACATAAAAACAATAATTCAATAACGTGCTTTAACCACTAGGAGGTGCACACAAGGTACACACAGCCATAATAACTTTGTATTATTAGTGTGTATGTACAACATCTGAAGATGTATAGTTTTATGCATGCTTTCACATAATTTTACAGCATATTGCTATACTATTTCAGACTCAGTATTTACATTCTTACATTCAAAGAAAATCAGTAATATCTTTAAAAACTACAGTCCTTTTCTATCAGCTGTGCACCGTTATGGTGTAAATATAACCTATCTATGAATTAGATCAAATGTAAAAGTCAGCCGAATTAGTGTTGATACTGCAAGGAGACGTATTGTGTGAAGAGAAATTGAAGATGTTTAATTGTTGATATATTTATGATCCACGTCAAGTATTCAGTTTCGGCGGCATTTCTTCCAGTTTTTCCAAAGGTCTTCTCATCAGGGCTCTCTAAATAAAGAACTACGGCAGATCTGTAATATGTAATGCAGCCGAACCGTGTATTACAATGCCGTTATGTGATGACTTTCAAAGAGAAAAGCAAGAGCACTCGGAATTAAGTATTATTTTATTCTTTTAAAATGTTTTCCGGATTTCATATAATATAAACACGAAATCCCAGCATGCATTGCGGCTAACACATCCAATCAGCGAGCTTAAAACCATAGCTGAGGATCTTGGGTAATCGCTCAAAATGCCTACGTCTGTTTCCGGTTATATTTATTTTGAAATTCAGTTCCTGATGGACGCCAAAAAAGCCAGAGATTATGGAATTAAACCAATAAATAAAAGCAAGGATAATTGTGTGTTATTGGTGAGTAAATAACAGTGTGTTATTTTGAAAAGAATAACAAATTAGAAGGAAAAAAGGTTTAAAAAATACAGATTTCAGTATCCTGAGGCTCTGAGCCCCATTTATTTTCCTCACAGACGGCAACAAAAGTCCGAAATTATACGATTTCAAATAAAAGCAATAACTGTGGCTTGATATTGAGTAAGAACATGTTTTTATGAACCACACAGCTTCCGGTCTTCCACGACCCGACCGGAGAAAAAGACGTGCTGCAGCCTGCAGGCACGAAACACATTAGGCTTGTTTGAGACAAGCAAGACCTGCGCAGTTGCGATCAACATCTTGCTAGTGCGTTGCATGATGGTTAGTCATTTTGTCCGACTTGCTCTGGAGGCTCGCCCACATGAGACTTTGAAATCTCGCGGGACAAAGGCGCCCGCAGCCTTGAGAGCGAGGCGAGGCGAGTTGGCGCAGTTGCTCTCCACGAGCTGTGGAAGCGAAATGCTTGATGGGAAACGGCTCGCTGGTATCTCGAGCTGAGCGCTCATTGGTGGTTTTTACCACGTGCTGCTGATGAAACTCTCCAATTGGCTGGCAAAAGTTTGTTGTTGTTTTGTGTCAGTTTTACGTCGCCACATCCATTCCCATTTTTCATCATTGTTCCACAATGTTTATCATCATGAAATTAATATCTATATATTTTATACTATACTGCTTACCGTTTTCATACTTTATATATCTTAGCATATTCATACACACTGTTCATACTGCTCACAGGCTGATATCTAGTGTATTCATACCCCACTGTTTATTCATCATTCAATTCATTCTATATGTTATTCTGTAGATTGTGTACATTACTTTCCACTTCACTGCTTGTTGCACCTGGTTAGAAGCTAAACTGCATTTCGTTGTCTCAGTACCTGTAATATGTGCAATAACAATAAAGTTTCTCTTTAAGTTAAACCAAATCATTAAAATAAAATCTATTGTAATGTAATGATTTGGTTTAACCTTATTTATTGAATACATCATTTAAAATGGCAAGATTAAATCAAATTACATCCATGTTGTACACATCATAAAGCTTAAAGTGGCAGCTAAAGAATTAACACAGCAGCAGGTCTGTTCAATTCATGCTCATTAAGCTTCATGTGTGCGGATCTGAAGGGACTGATCATTTGTAGCCTGTCCACCTATCAGTTTTGCAAACATTAAGAGGGAGGAGCATTTTTAATTATGGAACCCAGTCACTGGTGTGGTTCATCATCATGACTGAATTAACAAACCTATATAAAGCAATGGAGATCACCTTTGTCTACAGTGGGTAACATGGAATTTCCGCCATTGCAAACCCAGCCAGTCAAACCGACTCCGAGTCCGAGCTGTCCGACTTAAGACGAGCTTTTTGACACCTCCCCCGGCTGCGATCGGCTACTGTCGTCTACTTTCGAGGCGAGCCGCAATGTGTCTCAAACAAGCCTATTACCAGTAGAAATACATTGCTTTTAAAATCGTGCTGTGCAACACGAAAAAAAGGGGAAAACCGTGTTGGTGAACACGAATCAATAGATTAAAAATCGTGTTGGTGAACACGAAATGCCGTGAGACTGGGTTGGTATATTCACTCTGTCCTAAACGGCTTGTTGGAGCTCCTGCCCCCCCTCCCTATGAGTCAGTGTGCTCTGATTGGTCAGCTCGCCCACTCTGTTCTGATGAGTCCACCACATGGTGGTCCACCACCGTTACAGCGGAACATCAGTGATTATGTGTTACAATGGCGTTAGCAACCAGAAAATGACACCAGCAATGACAAACAAATGAGAATGCTGCGTGGGCCGTGTTGGCGGGACGTTGCGGGGCTCGCTGCTGGAGCGGACAGTGTGAGCTGGCTTGCTGCGGGGGATCAGGGAGATACAGCGAAACCCAGCCTGAACCCAGCCCGATTCCACTGGGTCCGGCGTCTGCGTTGATTGAGTGTGACGAGTGTATGTGTGTGTGTGTGTGTGTGTGTGTGTGTGTGTGTGTGTGTGTGTGTGTGTGTGTGTGTGTGTGTGTGTGTGTGTGTGTGTGTGTGTGTGTGTGTGTGTGTGTGTGTGTGTGTGTGTGTGTGTGTGTGTGTGTGTGTGTGTGTGAGGAAGTCCGCGGATTGGTCACGTCACTATACCCAATATGTCACTGTACTTACACTATAAGAAGAAAACAATGGAAAAAGAGAAATCTCCAACGAGGCGTTCTGGGGCAGCACAGACAGGTCTTTTCTGTGTTAGAGTTTTACTCGCTACAGGGTGTACTTTGAGGGTTTGTGGCTTTGCAGACCGTTTCCATGCATAAAAAGCTACATAACACAAAAGGGGACGGTTAATAACCGGAAAAGCATGACATGGGACCTTTAAGGGTTTGATCTTTTCTGTACAATGACTTGGATCTACACCTGCCTTCTGCTTATGTGTATGTTGGTGCTCAATTACATTACATGCTGTATTTTGAGACCGTCAAGACAGCACATTTTACATTTTACTCTATAAATAAAAGTGGAACCGTTTGTTGGTACGATGGATATTTAGTTAATGTTTCTATAAAGAAATTAGGGACCCAATGTGACATGAGAACGTTAGAAATTATCACTTCACTATAAAATATAACCTTGATTAAAAAGCCACCACAGATGACAGGATATGACATTTTGCTTTTCTTCCAGTATGAACTAACCCAATTTAGGCCTGATAGGCAACTTTAATTCTGTAAGTAGATGTCATAAGAACACAACATCTAAAAATACACTTTTTAAATTAGAAAAGCTAATGTAAGGAGGTGTGTGGTACTAATGTCACACACACACACACACACACACACACACACACACACACACATATACAAAGGTTGATACTGTCTCAATACTTTATTAGGAATTTAAATGCAAAATGGCTGCTTATGAATAAAAGCTGACACTTTTAATTTGTATATACCTCTCTATTCTTTCATAAAGAAGAAAAATAAGTAGAGTAAAGACAGCGGAACAAGTGACAAAAAACTTTTCTTTACTGCAAGATACTTCTGCCTTTCAGAAATGTATGTGCATATGCCTATAATTAAATCCTAAAAAATATAATAATAATAATAATAATAATAATTTAATACATAAATACAAATTTGACATTTCACAGCAAGGTCTCTCATCCCTCAGGTCGTTGCTGGGGAATATGAGAGAGAGAGAGAGAGAGAGAGAGAGAGAGAGAGAGAGAGAGAGAGAGAGAGAGAGA